>NW_006443124.1:2850912-2898456 GCF_000325575.1 Pteropus alecto
ACACTTCTTACTCAGACTAACTCCTACTCATTTATCAGGTCTCAGCCTGCATGTCGCCTTCTCTAAACAACCGTCTCTGACTCCACAATCTGGGTGGTAATCTCTATTATGTACCCCCTTGACATTCTCTAGTTATCGTTCTTATGTGTGGGCAGTTCTTGTTTCGCATAGTTCTGGTATGCATGATCTCCAGTTACCACAACTTTGGTTATATAACGTCAGCCCTGCAATAACCCAGGTCAAACTTCAGTTACCACGACAAATGAACTGAGTTATTGCATTAAGCCTGAACTTTACTGCTTGCTTTTCAGTCCACAGATTACTTCATTAAAAAACAACAACAACAAAAAAAAAAAACAGATTCACATCATGCTCAGTAACAAATCACTTCTTCCAAAGTCTGTTGGTGATTGGTCGCTTCACATTCGTTATCCAGTTTCCACATAGACAGCAAAGTATGTAGTCATGTTGCCTCTTTGTCTCCCAGGAATAAGCCCATGTGACATTTTATGAATATGGATGAGCGAATGAGAGAATTAGCCAGAAAAGATGAAAGTGCAGCAAAGAAATGAAAAATTGATTACTCCAAAAGTTGAATTCAAATTGAATGTAAACAGAGTTATAGAAGAAATAGCTGATGTGGAGTATGACCATTTGCCAAGACACACAAGAGGTGTTTTCTCTGTGTTGTTATATAGATGGGAAGAGAAGGCAAGTGCCGAACAAATGACTCTGGTAAGATGTTTACACTAATTCTCAATGTGTCTAATGTTTTAAATTGCAGTGTACTAAATAAATAATAATTTTACTATTTTATTTTTTCATTTTCCTATGCACTTATAACCAACGGTAAGAGACCTTTTAAAGATCATGCAACAATCAGTTTTTCCTATTGATTTGGATGATCACTTTGCACAATTTCAGCTTGCATGATAAGTTTAAGATCCTACACTGCTGTGCAAAGTGAGAGCTGCTACATTGTACTTAATTACTACACATACACAGATATAATTTTGAGTTTAGAAGAGCGAGTGAGTGAATGAATGGATGGATGAATGAATGAATTCTAAGTGGGATTCACATATATAAAATATTAGAGATGAAAGAGGATATTCTCTCCCTCCCTCACCAGCATGATTTGTCAAAGTTTCTCCTCTATCTGGATGCTCATAGCCTCTATTCCAAGGAGTAGATCTGCTCTGTGTTCATATTAATTCTGTAGCCTTAATAATAGCCCTGAAACCAAGGTCCAGCTCCCCAACCACCAGGTCAGCACAGCAACTGTCTCAGTCTAGAAGTGTTTATGATTCAGGTACTCCCAGTCTTAGACTGTAGTTGTGAGGCATAGGGATATCTTAAATAAATAAAGTTTATTATTATAATATAAACCTCGGGCTGGCCAATAACTTTTACATCCTCTCCTCCCACATCTTTACTAGACCTGTTAATAAACATCCAAATTTCATACTCATTTTTTTCATACGGAGAAGCACTAAAGTGGCCAAGATGTCAACATTGCCATGACAGCGCTTCAAAATCCATAACTGTAATCCCAGGATAATTGAACACCTAACTCTTCTGGTATTTTCTCATTACTTTTATCATTATAATCCTGTAGGAAATGCAACTGGGAAGAGACAGATGATGAAAGGGGCAACATTCCCACAGGTTTTTGGATATCAATGGACAATCTCATTAAGCCATTTCCAGGAAATACCACAAACTAACTTATTTATGTTTCTTTTTCTCCTGGGATTCTTCTCTGAGAATGTTTTAAAAATTGAATTAACCTCTTTCCAAGGGCCCTTAATAATTCCTTACTCTATAGATATATAAAATTTTCTTCCAGATATATTGCCTAGGGGGTAGTTGGGAGTTTCTTTCCTTCCTTTACTTATTTGGCAAACATTTGTTGAACACCTACTCTGTTCCCAGCTCCATACTTGATACTGGAATCAAGGATAAAGAGTCAGATTTGCCATTCTGGATCTCACAGACTAATGGCAAACAGGCAATAAACAGATGAACAAATAAAGAAGACTTGAAATTAAACTCATACCACGTGCCATGAAGGGATCAAACAGAGTGAAGGGAGGCTACGAGGAAAGACCTAACTCAGAGAAGCGGGTCAGGGAAGAACTCTGAGGAAGTGAGACCTGAAAAACGAGGAGTCGAGGGAAGAAATTTCCTCACAGAGGAAGCACATGCCGATGGGCTGAGACAGGAAGCGTGTGGCGTGCTCAAGGAAATGTTCAGGGAGGAAACTGGAAATTATGTGCTTAATCATACAGAATGGAAGCCTATTTAAGGACAGAGTAACTGGTATGACTCTCTGGAGCTGGCCTTCTGCCACCACAGAGAGCCTAGTGCCCCTCCACAGCCCAGTCCTCTCAGACCGAAGCGGGGTCCGTGATGGACTTTCATGGGAGCTTCAGCTTCACCCCGTCTGTTCCCATTTGCAGCAGGCCTGTCCTGGCCTCAGACTCCTGCTCCGAGTCTCCACCAAAGCCCAGTTCTCTGAAACCTAACTGACCTTGATTTGAGAGTCATACTAAGGTTCTTAGTTCCAGCCTAAGCTTTCCCCCAAGTACTTTCTCTTGCAACAACTTAAAGAACAGCAGTTTAGTTTTCTTCATCATCTGCCACTGTCCACAAGCAGGAGTCTGAACACTGTCTCTCAGGAGGGCAAGGGGACGACCCTCCTGAAGGAGTCTTCCTGAGGGGGGAGGGGATGGAGGGACACCCTGGCCCTGAGCCAACACCATGCAGGAGGGAACGTCACTTGGTAGGGGCACGGAGAGCCATCAAAGCTATTTTCCTGTCCTTTTTGTTTCAGAATTCCAAAAGAAGCACAGCCTACATTTTTCTTAAAGTATAGTTGGTGCATTACATTAGTTTTAGGTGTGCAGCATAGTGATTCAGCATTTCTATACCTTATGATATGATCGCCACAGTAAGTCTAATTACCATTTGTCACCATAGAAAGTTGTAACAAATATATATTTTTGATGATATTCCCTGTGCCATATATTATATCCCCATGACTTATGTGTTTTATAATTAGAAGTTTGTACCTCTTATTCTTCTTCACTTTTTCACTCGTCCCCTCATTCCCTCCCCTCTGGCAACCACCAGTTTCCTCTGCATCTGTGACAGACGACATTTTTAAAGCTCATTACAGCACATAATTGAGAAAGTCTGTGATTTTCCCTAAGCCAGGTAACTACTTACCACATGTCATCATGTCATACAATAAAAACTTTATGTAGAATAATTTCTAAATAATCCATTTTAGAACTTTTTTGGCTGTTTAATTCAACTATTCACAGGGACTTTATAATATTAATATCTGTTATTAACAAGGTTTTGAGAAAGGGGATAACAGAGAAGCTGATATATCCAGAAAGTCACTTCTCTCTTAGAGCCTTTTTCTTTATTAATTAGAAAGGAATAAATACTTCTGTCGACCTCTGTTGAGAGTACTCAAATGGCTGATGTATCAGATGTGTGGCCCAGGCCAAGTCCTAGTTAAGATTAATCAATGGTCACTATTACCATCAGATCATAATGAAACACTATTTCTCTTGCAAAAAAATTTTTTGGAACTCCAACTTTTTACCACTAGGACAACCTCTTCCATCAATGAGGGCTGAGCAAGGGTTTATTCTGTTTGCTAGGGTAATTATTTTTGTGAATTGACCTTAATTTCTGTTCATAATTTGAAGATTATAGTTGGATGCTTACTCCATAAACTTCACACTTCAGTCCCACAGACAGCAATTCTGAAGTCACATGGAGTCCAGCAAGTTGCTCGTAAAAATGTAACAGTAGTCTTGGCTTCGTTAGAACTAGTGATATACGGTCTATGACACATTTAGTCCATTTCCTAGGCAAGAGATGCTTTGATACTCATTACTCTATAAAATAGTTATAGGTACTTATTGCTCTATAAAATAGTTATATTTTATCAAGATTTAAAGAGCCTAATTTTAATCATCGTGATTTTTGACACAAGTAAAAGAAATAATTGTTATTTCTGGTCCTTAATGTATTTCTTGCGTGCTAGCCATGTGGCAACCATTGCACTCAGTGTTCTGTATGAATTACCTCGTATAGATAGAACTTACCCCTTTATAAGTTAGATTCCTCTCCTACACCCATTGTACAGATGAGAACACAGAGGCTTGGAGCCATGAGATATGTTGCCAAGGTTACCTACCCAGTGGCAGACATAGGACCCAAACCCCCATCTCAGCCATCTTGACTATGCTCTCTATGGCAGAATTTGTCCCACCTTTTCAGGCTGTAATGGGTAAGAGCACAGACTCCTGGGCAAGTCACATCACCTCCTGTGCCTTGGTTTCCTCATTGGTTAAACAGTGACAGTAATCCTGCTTACCTCAGACAGTAGTTGTGAGGACTAAATGAGATGACTCATATAAAGCACTTAACCAGTGACAACTGGCCTCACTCTTTAGAAGCCCCACCTATTAGTTCTGTAATATCACACTTTACTTGATCGGAAAGAATTTCCCCAGATGGTCTGGCCTGAGGGTCCCTTGTTCCAAGCCGAAGCCATGTTCTGTAACTTTCTCCACCACCCCACTTGGCTTCCTCAGATGGAAGTTTAATTTTTCAGAGTCCTTACAGCTTCCTTAATCAACCCCATTTGATTCCTAGTCTAAGAAATATATATATATTCCCATGATTCTGTTCATTCCTGAGCTAAAAGATTTAACAGATCTCCAGAGTCACATGTGTCTCCATTCCCAGCCTTCCTCTTCATAGAAATGAAATCTTAAGGAAATCCATCAGGCCAGCTTGTCTGTTCTCAAAGGATGTGTGTTGCAGGAGGAAGGACTGGTCTCATATTTGCTGTAGTCAGGCCACATGAATTCACTGAGGGCCACACAAGATACTAAACTCTTTCTTTATCTCTTTCTCCCTCTCTACATCTATTTCTTACCCACCTACCTACATATCTACCTATCTTCTCATTACCAGTTCTCATTATCATATGTGAGGAAGTGTTTAAAAGATGGGCTCTAGAGCCAGGCTTCCTGGGGATAACTTCCAGCCCCACTACTTACTAGCTGTGTGCTCTTGAGCAAAATGCATAACCTCTCTGTGCCTAGTTCTTTCATCTATAAAAGGGAATATTAAAAGTACCTACATCATAATGTTTGAGAAGTAAATGAGCCTAATGCTTAAGGCAATGCCTGGCACATAGCTACTTCAATATGGTATTATTGTTACACCACTAAATAGATGGTATACTCTGGTTTTCAAAGGTTAAATAACTTACCCCGGGTCACGCTTGCCATGAGTTGCAGAGCTGGGACTAGTTTTTGGCAGAGTTGGTGCTCCAACTACAATGCTATATAGCCTCTTGTTTAACACATGTCATGTGTTCATTACTCAACTGAGCATGGCTGGGCATTATGGGATACTTAAAAGGGACAAAAACGCCCTTTGAACCAACAGTTTCATTTCTAAGAGCTTGACTGAAACTGGAAAGTGTCTAAAGGCATAAGTATAAGGATGTTCATTGCAACATTATTTGTGATGGCATAAGACCAGGATACTTTTTCAGTTAGAAAGACTAAAATATCAAAAGGCCATTAAATTTAATGCAAACTAAATAAATGGATATTTTTCTATAGATGATCTTTAGAGCACAGGTTTTCATGGAAAATATCAAATAGACTTTTTAAATATTGTGGAACTGGCTGTGAGAAGTATTCACAGACTGGAAGAGAGAGAACTGGGCCTCGTGTATTCTCTAGCTCTGACTCTTACTCTTGTTCTCTCTCCTCCTCGTCCTCTCTCTTGATAGCTATCCAACTCAAACTACCAAAGTGCCATTCACACCAGGGTTCAGTAGATCTAAGAACTCAGCTCTGTTTCCAAAAGGAAGAAGAGTTACTTTCTCCTAATTTCAGACTGAGAAGTCCCAGGAACGGCCTCCGGCCCTGCCTGGGACAGATGGGGTGATGAATGTTGAGCTGAGCAGCACACATATGACAACAGAAGCAATTGCTGCACTTTAGTCTCCCCCCATTTGTATCTACCATGTGTGAAACAAATACCTGGATAGTCAGGCAAAGGGTTAGGCTTTTTTTTTTTTAATTACAAAAAAATTGTTATGCTGCTTAAATTAACACAATGCACTGTGCACTTCCCTCTGCATGTGTAGACACAACCCTTTTTAAATCAGTATTAAAAAATAGAATTGGCAGTGGCGTTTGCTTTCACTTGAGCTTGCCAGAAAGATTGGAAATGAGCGTGCTTCTTCCTGCCTCTCTTGGCTGTGTTCCCTATTAGAAGTTAGAGGAGACAGAATTCTTCTCTTCCTCAACTTTCCCTTGAACAGTAAGTGGACTGAGGTGTGGGGCCCAGGAGAAGGTCCCCCACTTTTTGCAATCTAATAGGTGGTGATATAGAAATATCAAGTGCTGGCAAAAAAAATTTTGTAGCTTCTTATCAAGTTCCCATGCTGTTGTTTAATCCTTAATCATCCTTCTTGGCATACTTCCCATTGCTACTGCTTGCATAAAATTGGAAAGGACTAATTGCCTCAATCTGTATTTTCCATAAAGCTATGCTTAATGCAAAACCCACAGGGACCCCCTGTATGATCATTTTGACCTAATAGGCTGTTTTATTTGCTTCCAAGAAGTCTGTTCTATCTTCCCCTTACATTCTACAATTTTCTTAGTCTCGAGTGACAGTCAGCAACATGGGAGATATTGAAATATTTCCTGCAGAGTAACAAGATGTTAGTTGAATTTCTGAATAGGATCAATTATCAATGGGTGTTGCTGCCATGAACAAGAGTCTTTAGGGAAATTACCTGAACAATTTTGTTTTTCCTAAAGACTATTCCAGGGACAGAGAACAATCATTTTTCAAAGCTTCTATACCCCTCCCATTGACATGCAAACAGCAACCAAGACTCAACTACAACAGGAGGGCACACAGCCCACACAGGGACATACTCCTGGAGTACCCAGCTCAGGTGACCAGGGAGACTGTGCCACTGGGCCCCACAGAACACCTACTACATAAGGCCACTCTATGACCAAGTCTACCTAATACATAGAAACAAACACAGGGAAGCGGCCAAAATGGGGATGCAAAGAAACGTGTCCCAAATGAAAGAACAAAACAAAGCTCCAGAAAAAGAACGAAACAAAATGGAAACAAGCTATCTACCAGATGTAGAGTTCAAAACACTGGTTATAAGGATGCTAAGTGATCTTAGTGACAACATCAGCAAAGAGATAAACATAAAAATGGATATAAAAAATTTTTAAAAAGACCAGTCAGAAATAAAGAATTCAATAACTGAAATAAAGAGTACATTAAAGGGAATCAGCACTAGGTTAGATGAAGCAGAGAATCGAATCAGCGATTTGGAAGATAAGATAGCAGAAAACACCCAATCAAAACAGTAAAAAGAAAAAAGAATCCATAAATATGAGGATAGGTTAAGGGGCCTCTGGGACAATATCAAGCATACCAACATTTACATCATAGGGATGCCAGAAGAAGAAGAGAGAGAGAGAGAGGAATTGAAAACCTATTTCAAGAAATAATAACAAAAAAATTTTCTAACTTGCTGAAGAAAATAGATATACAAGCCCAGGAAGCACAGAGAGTACCAAACAAGATGAACCCAAAGAGGCCCACACTAAGACACATCATAATTAAAATGCCAAAGATTAAAGACAAAGAGAGAATTTAAAAGCAGCATGAGAAAAGCAGTTAGTTACCTACAAGAGAGCTCCCATGAGACTATCAGCTGATTTCCCAACAGAGATTGCAGGCCAGAGGGACTGGCAGGAAATATTCAAAGTGGTGAAAAGCAGGGACCTATAACCAAGATTACCCAGCAAAGCTGTCATTTAGAATCTATGAATGGATAAAGAGCTTCTCAAACAAAAAAAAGCTAAAAGAGTTCATCAACACCAAACCAGGATTATAAAAACTGTTAAAGGACTTCTTGATGATGATGATTATGATGATGATGAAGGAAGAGAAAGAGAAGTAAAAAATATGAATAATAAAATGGCAATAACTACTTATCTAGTAACAATTACTTTAAATGTAAATGGATTAAATGCTCCAAGCAAAAGACATAGAGTGGCTGAATGGATAAGAAAACAAAACCCTTACATATGCTGCCTACAAGAGATTCACTTCAGATCAAAAGACAAAGACTGAAAGTAAAGGGACAGAAAAAGATATTTCATGAAGATGAAAATAAACAAACAAAGCTGGTGTGGAATGAAATCTTTCCCTCTGCAACAACATGGACGGACCTAGAGGGTATTGTACTAAGTGGAGTAAGTCAGACAAAGACAAATGCCATAAGATTTCACTTGTATGTAGAATCTAGAGAATAGGATAAACAAACAAGAGAAACAAGCATTCGTAGATACAGAGATCATTTTGATGGCTGCCAGATTGGGAGTGGGGGAGGGGGGTGAAAGAAGGAGGGGATTAAAAGGTACAAATTGATAATTACAAAATAGTCATGGGGATATAGAGTATAGCATAGGGAATATAGTCAGTAGTATTGTAATAACTATGTATCATGTCGGATGGGTACTAGATTTATTGGGGTGATCACTTCTTATGTTATATAACTGTCTAATCACTGTGTTGTACACCTGAAACTAATATAATATTGTATGTCAACTATAATTGAAAAAATAAAAAGTGTATGTAAGGGGAAGCGTCTACACACACACAAAAAAAGTTAGATTGTTCAGCTAATTCAAATTGAAATGTGAGGACCCTTTTGATCTCAAACATGTCACTCAACTGTAGGTTGTCTCAGAAGAAAAAGTTCACTGTACGCTTCAGGAACAAAAGTACAAGATCCACCCAAGCTCTTGTATAAACCAAAAAAAAAAAAACAAAAAAACACTCAAGTCTAATTCATGCAAATGCAGGAGGCCAGCCCCTAGGTGCCATCTCCTTATTGCCAAAGGCCCTTGCACTAAAATATCTTTTCCTCTAATGTTTGAATTCTGCCTTTTGTGAAAACTGCCTTAAATCCCCCAAATCATGGTAGGAAAGTATAATCAATCCCTAATAGCCTGCAATTAATTTGTTTGTTGCTTATATAGCCTTTATTAAAACTATGTCTCATGCAAGAGAAGCTGGGTAGGTTTTTGGCAGAAGGTGGCAAGAAAGACTGAGATCTACAATAGCTATGTTTCAACCAAACACCGCTATCTGAAAGAAAGAAATATTTTAGATATATATAAAAGAGAATCTGATTGGTCTAGTCAGCTCTGACTAAGGTACAAATATGGCTGCAAAGGGTTCATTACTAAAAAATGCTCTTTCTCAGTTGCATTTCCTTACCCTGGCCCTATAACCAGGTCCTGTCCTGAAGTTAGTGTCTATCATTCCCATATATATTTCTACTATGGTTATTTTCATAATATTGCTTAGGCTGTATTAAAATTTTATGCAAATACTGTAATTTCATCCTATTTGACTTGCTTTTTTTTTTGCTAATTATGGTTTTTGAGAATTATTTATGTTTATTCATGTGATCTAGTTTATTTATGTGATCTAGTTCGTTCAGTTTCACTGCCATATGATAACTATTGCTTTGGTGAATATAGCACAATTTGTTTATCCATTCTTTCATTGATGGACATTTAGATTATTTACAGTTCTTTGCTACTATAACAATGCTGTAATGAACTTCTTGTACATGCCTCTTTCTGCATCTGTGAAATTATCTTTCTAAGGCATATACCAGAAATGGAACTGCTGGGTTACAGATTCTGTACTTTTAATTTTATGAAATATTGCCAAATGGCTCTCTAAAACAAATTATCAGTTATCCATTCAATGCAGAATGGTATTGTTCTAATTGCTCCATATTCTCACCAACTCTTGATATTGTCAGACTTTTCAGTGTTTGCCAGTCTTATGAGTGTGGAATGGTATATTCCCATTTTAATTTACATTTCTCTACTTATTAGTGAGATTGATTATTATATCAGATGTTTATTGGTCATTTGGCTTTCATCTTCCATTAATTTCCTATTGACATCATTTGCCCAATTTC
This sequence comes from Pteropus alecto, assembly GCF_000325575.1. NCBI lineage: Eukaryota > Metazoa > Chordata > Mammalia > Chiroptera > Pteropodidae > Pteropus > Pteropus alecto. The sequence continues at coordinate 2,861,009 of NW_006443124.1, forward strand.
TCATGGATTCGTTGTCTTTTCTTTATCATTCATATCTATGTCTGACTTCCTCAACCAGACCATCAGCATCTCTAGTTAAGAGTCAAGGCTTCTGCCACTCATTCAATTAATATCCACTAAGTGCCTAATACGTGCCAGACACTGTGGAAGCATTAGAGAAACATGCCAATGCCCTGGAGATATTATTATGTCTTTACAATTCTTTGAGTATGTCTAGCATATAAAGAGGTTTTCTGAATGAATGAACAACAAATAAATATAATTCTATGGAATCTGGGCACAACGCTTTGCCATCTTTGTGTGGACAAGTCTTCAAAGTTACTCCATATAGCTCTAAAGGGAAGAGTGAGTGTAAACAGGTAAAAGCTATCCATACAGAAAACTTGGATCAAACAGGATAGAGTAGTAAACACTCCATCACTAGAGGGATTCAAGTATAGCCTGATTCTACCTAGCAAACCTGTCATATAAGGAATAGAGCATTGATAAGGGCTTGGACTAGTTAGGATCTCCTCTATTCCCTGAAATTTTACAAAATGCAATATATCCTTTTAGCTAATTCAAGATCCCACTTTTTAAAAAATCTCTCATATATATAGTCAATAATATTGTAATAACTATGTATAGTGCCAGATGGGTACTAGACTTATTGGGGAGATCACTTCATAAGTTATGTAAATGTCTAACCATTATGCTGTAAAACTGAAACTAATATAATATCAAATGTCAACTGTAATTGAAAAATAAGATTACTTAGCCATAAGAAGAGATGAAATACTGCCATTTGAGACAACATGGATGGACCTCGAGATAATCATGCTAAGCGAAATAAGCCAGACAGAAAAAGTTGAAAATCACATGATATCACTTATATGTGGGATATAAACCTAAAAGCAACAAATGAACAGAACAAACAAACAGAGACTCATGGACATGGACTATAGACTAATGGTTACCAGAGAGGAGAGGGGAGAGGAGAGGAGGGGAAGTAGATAGGGTAAAGGGGGTCAAATATGTGGTGACAGGAAGAAATCTAACTATGGAAGGCGAACACACAGTGTAAATATATATATATATCTTACTGTTAAAGTGTATAGCTGTAACTTTTTGGATTTCGTTAACCAATGTCACCATAAAAAATAAATAAATAAATAAAATTTAAAAGAGAGAGAGAAATTAGTAAGAACTCTAAGATGCAGAATTCTGTTTTAAATCATTAAAGTTAAATAATATTCTCCCCCACAAAAAAAAATATCCCTCATAATTAGGTGTAAAATTCACATCTGTCGATCTGGTATTTTCATATTAAAATGCCTGTAATTGCTTACCAAATGCTATAAATCTAACCCTTTCTTATGTCTGTGGTTAGTTTCATAAATCATTTCCATTATATTTCTTTCACCTTACATAACCCTTCACATTATGACAGAATGGAATCAACCTTTTATTTCATGCAGATGACCTAATGTATTGTACCACCATGCTTGAAAAAACAACGAAAAGTTATTTGCTTCCTATCCCAACATTATAAGAACAAAATTACTCTTCCGAATCTAGCTCCTCCATTACCATACACATATATGAAAACTTAGAAGAATTAAGCTTAGAATTAAGCTCTTTTTTGGTTTAAAAACAAACACATTCTCCTAGAATCACAGGTTTAATAGCAAGAAGAGACCTTAAAATCCTTTATATCTACTCACACCAGGCATCTGGTATTAGGCGACACTAAAGAATCGAAGAGTAGTCCTCTTTGACCCTCTGAATATCTGTCTTGTTTGTATGTTATAGATTGCTATATGGCTACTTAAGGAGTCAGTAAACATTTATTGAGTGCCTGCTAGGAATGCAATGGTACGCTACAGTTATGGTCTGGCATGATGGGTAATAGAATCTCTGCTCTCCTTGGACTTGCAGTCTTAGAGGAGAGAGGTCATATGTATAAAGAAGGGATATAATGTGACACACATCCATGAAAGCCAGAGTCTCGCCCATAGTAGACATCAATAAGTGTATCTATAACAAGAAAGCCCAGGATAACACCCAGAGTTCTGGCTTTCATGCCTGGATGGACAGTGATGCTATTCGCTGAGAGAAGGAATACTGGAGGGATCAAGATTGAAGGCAACGGAAGTAGGGAACAAGGGAAAGATCACAAATTTGTGTTAAGCGTACTAGGTGTAAGATACTATTAAGAGTTTAAGAGTTTAAGAGTTGGATGTAAGAGTTTAGAACTCAGAGAAAATATCTAGGACAGAGATACAAATTTGTGAATCATTTGCACATAGGTTAAAAATAGGAGGTGGGAGAGAGCCTTGGGCCATACTTGGAGAAATGCCACCATTAGTGGCTGAACAGGAAAGGATGTATCCATAGAGGAGGCAGAGGAGGATAGGTGGGTATCACAGAGACAAAAGGAACAAGAGAAACAGAGGGCCTGTTGGCTTTAGTTTGAGGTAACTGGCAAAGAGTTAGCGGAGAAGTCAGGAGTTGTGTTGATCGCAGAGGAACAGGGTATGGATGTTGCTCAGATATGGAGAAGAAGAGGAAAAGGCATTTTGGTCAGGAGGAACAACATAACCTAAAACCTAAACAATGAAAGAGCAGTTGGTAAATGATGTGTATCAGAGTGGAACTTCCCTGTGTAGTCACCTTCTGGAAGGGAACGTTGGAGAGGAATCTTGGGCCAGAAGGTACTTGAATGTCGGGCAAAGAACTTGGGTTTTCCTCTTAAAAGAGTTACCAGTGGTTTCTGAGCCTAGAAGTGACTATGTAAAACCATGACAGATGCTCCACAGTTATGGGAGATGTGATCCTTCTTAGTGACTGGGTGGGAACACACTTCCGAAACACTAATTCAAGCTGAAATTCAGCAGCGAAGGACAAAAACACACTTTTGAGTGGGTGGATTTGTTGCACTGTTGTGTGAGCTCATCAATGGGAAACCTTCCAACCTCAAAGGGAGGCACTATTTAGAGGTGATATTATCATAGTAATAACCATCATCTCTTCAAATGGAAGAGTAGAAAACCAAAGATCCAGACAAAAAATGGGAAAATTAACTACTTGCCTCCTGTAATTTCTGACTTAGTGAATAACCAAAAACAAAAACAAAACAAAACAAAACAAATAAACAAACAGTGGGACTGTGGGACTATACTGGGTCCAAGGAGTTGAGCTGACCAGGGTCCGACAAACTCTTAAACTCTTCTGCTTCCATAGCCTTGATTAATTTTACAAATATGAGGTCTGCGCTTGCTCTGGTAGACTCGGGGCCCTCTGGGCAGTTCAGGGCAGGGATTCACATCTGTGTGTTGTAGAAACAAAACACTGCCTTCTGTCCCCAGCAGGGAAATAGAGGACTGGAGCAATGTAAAAGGGGTTAGAATCCTTTCTGGGGTTTTACAAGAGCAAAGAGGATGCTGGAGAAGTCAGCAGAGTTGGTGGCAGAAGAAGAGAGGCAAGAAGAAAGAGAGGGACAGCAACGAAGTTGGTTCTTCTCTGGGTGCCCCTCTTTTCTCCCCTACCCAAATGACAGTATGGCAACATATTCCTTCCTTCATTGATTTATTGACAATTTATTATATGCTCAACATTGACCTAGGCACTAAGAACTACCCCTTGACCAGCACAGACACTATACCTGCCCTCATGGGATTTGCAGTCTAATGGGAGAGACAGAGATTCAAGCAAGCAATCACATAGGTTGATGTGCATTGGCGTATATCATGAGTGCAGTGAGTGCAGTGAAGGACAGCTGCAAGGAACAAAGACAGGGAACCCCATCTGGATCCTAAGGATGACTTCTCTGAAGAAGTATTATTGGAGCTGGAGCTGGAGCTGGAGCTGAAGGATGATTAGGACCTTAGTCAAACAGGATTGGGAAGAGAATCAGGAGAGGCAGGAGAGGCCCTACGGCCCAAAAGAGACTAACAGCACTAGGAATAAGAAGGAAAGGCCAGACCACAAGGGCAGGTGGGGGAGATGGTGCCCGGGAGGTCCTTAGGGGCCACACTATCCAGGGCCTCCCACTGCTAAGGGAGTTAACCTAGAAGCAATGGGCAGCCAAGAAGCATTTTTAACCAAGGGGTGGATGGCGAGATCAGATTTATCTTTGAATCATCATCAACAACAACAATAATATGAATGGTACTACTAGCATTGCATACATGTTTGGAGTTAGTAAGGTGCTTCTCCATCCTCCTGACCCTAGGATTTGTCCCTGACCCTGGCCCTGTACTTTTTCTGAGGTCAATGGATCACTTGGCTGCTGAAGAAGGAGGAGAAAGAGGCAGCTGACAGATGTTCCCCTGGAATAGTAGCCAAGAGAAAACTGCTTTCAGGAGGTTGGCACACACTTAGAAACATGGGAGTCAGATAAGGGCATCTTGGAACAGTTTAGAGGTTAATGTAGCCTGCTTAAGAATGCTGTGCATATGAGAGAAATGCCCAAGATACACTGTGCAGTGGAAAGAGCCAGGGACAAAGCATCAGAGGCAGGGTACAATGCCCTGGGTGTCTCTATGTGCTTATACATTTACAGGTATGCTTGAATGTATTTCATGGGAAAGAAACCTAGAAATCAATACACAAAATCTAGTAACAGTAGTTAGCTGTGCATAATGAGACTATGGCAATATTTTGTCTTCTTTATGCCTTACTGGGTTTTCTAAATGTTTCTCTAGTAAACCTTTCTCTAGTCAGTGAGTGGGTGAAAAGACAGCTTCTACTGCTTTCCCCAAAATCCTAGTTAGTGCTGGTCCTGCCCCTCCTGGTCTTCACATCCCCAAATACCCTTCCTCAGTTCTTCTCAGTAATCTGAATGAGAAAACTCAGCTTCTACTGACCCATTTTCTCTTAAGACAACTGCTCTGCTTCTTAAGATCTCAAACTACAATGTAGAGGGACTGATGATGGAGCTTACTCAGTCATCCCTTCAGTCAACTAGGAATCACTGAGTGGCTCCCTCAGTACTAGGGTCTGTGATTCAGATAAGAGAAAAACAGATCACCACCCATAGAAAGAAACTAAGCCTCATCTTTGTATGTTTTATCACCCATCCCACCTGCCAAGGAAGCCAGCAATTTCACAAGGCTAATCTTTTAGTAAGTTTATGTTGCTATAATCATTTGGTTCTGGAGGTCAGGGCTGGCTTTCAAGATTGACCAAAGTAGAAAACAGTCATCCATTAGATATAAGTCCCCAAATATTCTGGTCCCCACCCATATCATAGCATTTGGAATCTCCATGTAGAACTTGTCCCAAAACAATGCATATGACATAGAAAGCATTCAGAAATGTTTCTTGTTTTATTTGTTAGGAATCTTCTAATAGCTGATGAAATGGTTTTAAGCCAAAAAAGGGGATTCACATCACTAAAAAATCCATGGTAGAACTGAGTCTCATCAGACATGGGTCATATGTCCATTACTGAATCGGTCAGTTTCCTAAGAGGATAGAATATATTGATTAGCTTGAACGGGGTCAGGTGCCAACCCCTAGAGTGGGAGTCAGCCTCCCTTGAAAGCTCAGATTGAGTATAGTATATGAATCATTACTCAAAAAGGAAACTGAACTGTTGATACCATCAGATAAAGGAATAGATGCCCATCAGGCAAAAGAGCAGATGTCCACAAACCTAAGGGAATCATGTAGGGCCTTCCCGAGGCATTTGTTTCCAGCTGAGTCCATGGAGGCAACACAGTGTGGGAGATGGAACACTGGGCTCAGAAGGAAGAGACCAGGGTTTGGGACTCACTGGTCCTCCTGCCTCTAATCTATCCTCAAATCCATTTTCCACAGTTCTCTTGATGATTCAGCTAAAATGCACGTCGAACCATATCTCAGCTTGGAATTCTGCATTGCCATGTCTACTCCACCTGTCTCCCCACCCCAATCTCATTGCATACAGGATCAAGTCCAAGGCTCCTAAGTGATATGCAAGGACTTCTGCCTAATTTTTAACTTCACACTATCATCCCAGCACCTTGAATTCCCTGTAGTTCACATTCAGGCACATACACCAAGCCGAATCTATTCATCCGTTTCTCACACCTTTCACTGTAGAACCCTTTGCCTTTCTTCACCCAGTGTTTACCTTGCCAATCCCATCTCATCCTTTGCAACTTGGCCTGGATATCATCTCCAAGAAACCCTTCTGCCTATTCTTTCCATGAACACTCTAATACCCTAAACATACCTCTCTCTTTGCATGTGAAATATTCTAATTACCTTCTTCCAAAAATAATCATGTTAGGAATCTTGTCTTATATGTATAAGCCCCAGTACAGGCACCCTCACTGGCCCCAAGTAGATGCTTAATAAATGTTTATTGAACTGAACATTTCAAGACTCTGGTCCCCTATATAAAAAATCAGAACATTGGACTGTATAAGCTATGAGATTCCTTTCAGCTCTGGAAGGTCATGAACCAGACTAGCTCTTATCACTTAAGAGTGAAATCAGAAGAGAATGAGACACAGAAAGTATAAATTCAGAATAAGCCCCAACTAACAGGAGATATCCCTACCCAGACTGGACAGCCCATGAATTCTGTATACATAAAAGGGAATAAAATTAGCATGTGTCAAAAAAAAAAAGAGAGAGAGCTATTTTATCCAGGTAAGTACACTGCATAAAGCATGTGGGCACTCAAAGACACAGTGACGAGCTTGCACTGGTCACAGAGTAAGCACTCCATAACTTTTTTTGAATGCCAAAAAACAACTTTATCTGATTCTCCACTTGGAGGATGGACTGGCATTTACCCGATAAGAGAGAATCAAGGAAACATCTGTCTATATCATACACACAGCCATAGACTCTCCTGAGTGATTCTTACCATGCCAGCAATTTAGCCTGAAAAAGCTATGAAAAAGCTTCTGCTAACCAAGAGGGAAGGGAAGAAAACTTGAAGTCTCTTAAAATGTCGAAAGCTTAATAGCAATGAAATAGTCCCACCAGACTGGGAACCACTTGAATGTTTGCAGTGAAGACTCATATTAAGCGCTATCACCAACTTCAGATTCCTTTGCTGTTGTTTTGATATCTGGTAAAGATCGAATTAGCAGCAGATTGGATTTATGGTTAGTGGTAAACCCACTCTGAAAGTAGGACAAAAAAGTCAGTATTTCATCATTATTAGGCAGAATGACTCTCCCAAGAGCTTCCTCATTTTTCAGAAATCGTATGTCAGTTACCTGAAGTGGCGGGATGTAAGTTAAATGTTCATGAAAATCACATATTCTAGGACGAAGTCTAATTAAAAGCTTTAAGGATACATTTGCATCAAAAGAAAATGATTTCTATTTCATTGATCTAGCACTGATTTTCTAACACTCAAGGAAAGGTTGATTTTCAGGGACATTACCTCATCATTTGTGGTGCTGGTTTGTTTCTTAAACCCTTATGAGTTTGTGTCAAAAGATGTGTTTGGTCTCATGACCAGAGTTTTAGTAACATAAATGTACTTTGCTTTGTTTAATTTATTCATTTAATTTCTGTTTGGGTGATAGTCATCTGTCTTTTCCCCTTCTTCTAACTCAGACTTCCTGACAATTTTATGTAGAAAATTAAAGTAATATTCTTTCTGAACCTGAATTGATTTTGCCTAGGTCTTGTTTCAGAAATAATAGCAAAGAGAAATAATAGACTCGAAGACCTTGAATTTCACAGATTCCTTCTTTGCAGTCTGGCTTGAAGCCATAATATGAAGTCAGAGCTTTTTGCTTCTTTCTCTCTCCTCTTCATCTCCCACATTTAAAGAGCAATCACTTGATTCGTGTCACTGGTTTGTATGACTTTGTTGCTGCTGCCGAAAATAAATCAGTTCAAGGGCTGGTAATTAAATCATCTGCTTATATTTTTTCCTTTTACAAATCTCTCAGAACCAGAAACCTTTCCTCCCTAGTTCTACAAGGCAGTGCCAAACGGATCTTACACTCTTGAGTTCCTGAGGTTAAAGAGAACCCTCAAGGTTGTGAAGTCCAACAAAACGAATATGGGTGGGCAGGGCAGCCATCTGGCTATAATTTAGCCCCAATCTTCACATGACAGTTTGATTTGGCCTCATTTATTCAAATATTTCCCCTCTTTCATTCTCTCTTTCTTTCTCCCCCTTTCCTCCATAGAGTGAAACAAAGCAACTATTGGCTTGGTAAATTGACCAGGATAAAAACAAGCACATTTGAGGAAGGAAGCCAACATCTACTGCCAAAAGAAAAAAAAATCATGTTAAGAATTGATTTATTTGTTCCCATAGATGAGGTTAGTTGCATGATGTCTAGGTCTCCATTCTATGATATGTAGATGCAGCTTTAAAATCAGTTGTATATCCCTCCAACAATGTTCCATTTCTAATGTTCTCTCACCTCATGGTATAGGGCCAAGGGGTCTGTCTTAGGGTAAGGATTTGTTTTGGGAGAACCATGTTTTAGACCTGGCATTGTCTCTACCCAGCTATTGGCTGATAAAGCTTCTTCAATTCTGTGGATCTCAGTTTCCAAAAATGTAAATTTGACCCCCAAGTCTCTTGCAGTCCTAACATCTGGAGTCTTTGGTATTTTCTGAATATCTTCTCTAAATGCTAGTATTCTGTTCGTAGTTCTGTTATGATATCTAACTTTAAATTATTCTTAAAAGAAAGCAAAATCTGCACTAGAAGAATGTTTTTCACTTTGATCATCTACTTTTCCTCTATAACACCCATAGGAAATGTGTGATAATATTTACAGACTCTGTCAGCGGCCAATTTAAAGACATTCCTTCTTTGTAGAGGGCCGTTCCTGCTGCCCCAGTGACATGATCTGTGGAGCCAGCCTGAAAGTGGGCTTTGCCTAGTCTCACCCCAACTCGGACCCCTCCCCAACACATAAGGGACTTGGCCACCAAAGGAAGAGGAGTATTTCTGAGGCCATTCCCTCAGCTGTCCAACAGAGCAGCTACTATCCCCATGCGGCTCTGAACACTTGAAATGTACAAATTAAGATGCGTTATAAGTACAAAACTGCACACCAGATTTCAAAGACCTAATAGGAAAATAAAAATGAAAAGTATCTCAGTAATAATTTTTCATATTCCATTTTGAAATGATAATATTTCAGATATGTTTGGTTAAATAAAATATATTATAAAAATTAATTTCCCCACTCCTTTTTCAATTTTTTAAAGTGGATACCAGAAGTTTTTAAATTATATGTGGAGCTTACGTTCAAACAAATGATACTCAGAGGTTTCTGCTCCTTCTAGTTGGTAGTGGCTGATGAGCTCACTCTTTTGGCACATCTGACTCGTCCACTGAAAGGGCCGTGATCAATTACAGAAATCTACCATGGATGAAGGGCCAGCAGTAAGGTATGAGGCCCATTCTAGGCCAGATTCAGATGAGCACATTTCTTTACACGAGGCAGAGAAAGAGGCCCAATACCTCCAAAGGGGGCGGGGGGTGGGGAGGTTGGAAAGTTTCTCAAAGCCAAGTTACATAATTGCTGATGTTTTTAAATTTCTTTGAAAAAAGTTCGACAAATTCACACTGATTTCAGCACAAGGAAAGCTGCCAGTTTGGCAGTCCCTTACTGAATTTTCCCTCTGATCTGAGGTACAAAGTTCCTGGATTGTGTAAGTTTTTCTTCCTGCTATAGTACTTCTAACCCGCTTGGAAAGGTTACAATCAAGAATGTAAAATTACAGCAATGAGGTGCGTTATGATGTAGGAGAAAGTTTGTACAAGTGGAAACAAAATAGAACCCAAACAGTCTGAGTTAATGCAAAGAGGAAAAAAATCTATTTGCTTTCACCAACTTCTTCCTCTCTAAGAGGTCTTTTAGACCAGGGGTCCCCAGCTCTCTGGCCACAGACTGGTAACGTCTGTGGCCTGTTAAGAACCAGGCCGCACAGCAGGAGGTGAGAGGCGGGTGAGCGAACAAAGCTTCATCTATATTTGCAGCCGCTCCCCAGCGTGAGCATCACTGCCTCAGCTCCACCTCAGAGCATCAGGCATTAGATTCTCGTAGGAGCACCGGTCCCTGTTGCCAAAAAGGTTGGGACCACTGTTTTAGACAACAGATTGCAAAAATCTTCAATCAGATATATGCCATCGGGCCCTCTTTGTTTCTTACCATCAAGAGCTACATCTCACACCTGACAAATTCCTCCTTGGCTACTCTCTTTACTCATCTCTCCTGACACAGTCTGTATTGTAGTCAGCTAAGGTGCTCAGTTTCTCGAGCATACCTTGCTGTTTCCTCTGTCTGAAATGCTTTCTCCTAATCACTTCCTTCCTCTCGGAAAACAATTTACAAATCTTTCAAATTTCAGTTACAGCCTGATGTTTTTCTGAGGCCTTGCCAAAACATCAGACCCTAGTACAGGCTTCAGGTTCCAGCCATATGCCTGAATTGCACCAAGGCTTATGTGTCTGTGTCCTTCTCCAGTTGGCAAAATGCTTCAGGCTGTGGACCAAATATTATTCATGTTGCTGTCAGCAGTGCCTGCGTAGTTTCTGGCTCATTATGGAGAGATAAAAAAGTGCTTATGGAAAGAACAAATAAATGAATGAATGAACAAATAAACATTTAGTTCTATTGTTTCAGTATAAAAAACTGGAATTATTTGATTAACTGAACTAAAACGTTACCTTCCAGTGCTAAAATAGACTGTCTTCACTTTTGAACTTTGAAACCTCTGCATGGAACTTGTTTAACTCCAAAAGACATACAGAGATGATCTATTTCTTCTTGTTTAATTTATGCTTAAATCTGTTTTATTAGCAAGAATTCAGGAGGCATGATGAAGAGGCGATCCAGTGGCTTTTGATGATAGATAAGCCATCTGGATGCATTATCAATCAGTCCATTGGACACACACTTCGACTGCTTGGTCTAAGAATCAAAATAAGTGCACATTCATCCATCTACATTCTGTTATGCAGGTCCTTTGTGATCAATAAAATGTATTTTGTAAGAGATTTGGTAGATGAGATATCTATTTCTATAATCATGGAAAAGCAGAGTGAAATCATCTATCCCAAACTGAAATAGAAGCCATTTCATTCTTACAAAGGCCCAGAACAAAAGTATTCATTCTCTTATTTATTTTATTTAGAGAAAAATCATAAGATAAGCCAGTAAGGAAAACTGAATAAAATTCGTCTCCTGTTTTTATACCATCTGTGATACAGAGTAATCTTCAGGAGGGCAAGAGTCCCGAACAAGAAGTACTCCGTAGATATCATTAACCAGGTAGATGTAAGAATGACAACTGCATGTGAGATAGAAGAAGGCATGTTATCAGATTACTCCCGTAACCAACTGGTGTTGAGAACAGCTCATGTTTGGTAAACATGTTCTCTCTTCTGTAAAAAGAAGTTTCGTGTGATAATGTTGTTAGATTCTAGCTTCCTCCCCACATCATTCTTGAATAAAATTAAGACAGTCATGCTTTATGTCAGGAGAAAGCCAAATGAATGATGGAAACTGCTTTCATTCCAAAAGTATCAATAAGTAAACATGGGGAAACATGCTTTTGCAAAGTGACCACATAGGTGGATTCTTCAGAATCTATTAGATTCGAAAGGAGATGTTGGTACCAGTAGTGAGACACAATCCATGGGTGCTTTATGTGTGACCAGTTCTGTCTCTCTTCCCATTGAGTCAACATAGGCTGAAAAGAGGTTGTGCTAAGTTTCTAGGTTCCTGAGTAATTCAAACATTCAAAAAGCATGTTGAAATCAGAACCTGGTGGGGAAAGATGGTTCACAGAATGGAAAGTTACAGCCTTAATGGGACTTGGTGCCAGAGTTATGACTGGTTAAAAATAGTGGGTTTGCAAACAGCAGCCGTTTTTGTCAAACTTAACTATACCCTTACTGATGCTACCCTAAAGTTAGTCTAGTATGAAAAAAAAATTGGAGAAACATATTTTACTTATGAGTCCTCAAACTAAAGATGTTTTTAAAATCATTAAAGTAGCATTGAAAGTTTGAAAAAAGTCTTTATTTTTTAAGGTGTACAATGTGATGTTTTAATATACATATGCATTGTTGAGATGGTAACCAAACTCAAGCTAATATATCCACCACCTCAAATAGTTACCATTTTGTAGTTGTTGTTGTTGTTGTTGAATTGTATGAGTTCTTTATATTTTTGTGGATATTAACCCATTATTAGATAGATGACTTGCGAATATTTTCTCCCATTTGATAGGAGGCGTTTTCATTCTGTTGATGGGTTCTTTTGCTGTGCAAAGATTTTAGGTTGATGTAGTCTCACTTGTTTATGTTTGCCTTTGTTACTTTTGCTTTTGGTGTCAGATCCAAAAAAAATCATCCCCAAGACCAATGTCAAGAAGCCTCCCATTTCTTTTTTCTAGGGCGGAACCCTAAAATGCTCATGTTTCTGTGCCTTCTCCCAATCACACAGTGCTAAGCCAGCTTTCTGCATTTGGTGGTGAGCCATCTGGAAAATCTCACACTCAGCTATGGTGACAGAGGAAGCCAGGCATGGTGGGGAGGAGGCACCAGAGAACTGGGGTTGCCTGTGGGCCAATTGGGTGGCCCACAGGCAAAGCATCCCAAGCAGTGGCCTCCTGATAGAATCTGTGAAACAGTTAATAGAATACACAGCCCTTTGTTGAGTTCTGAATCCTGGTTACTGTGAGTCCCCACTTCTCTCTTGTATGAGGGAGAAAGTAGTGAGCTTCATGTGCTGCATCCCCTACATCTGGAGAAGCTGGGCGCTTACTCACTTTATCCCTATGGGAGAAACTAGAGCCAAGGAAGTCTTTCTTGGCTTTGAGTTGTGCCACTTTGGGAGAGGGGTGATGTGGATAAAGTGAAACACTTCTTCTTACTCTCTTTAATGGGCTTATTCTCTGATTTTTTTTTTGTCCCAATGGTGTGTTGGAACTTTTCTGCTGGACTCCAAGACTCCCAGACTCCCACAAAGATACTCCCATCCATGGAGGTTGTCACAATCAATGTTCTGTGGGGGGACAACAGCTGAAAACTCCTATTCCACCATCTTGCTGATGTCACTCTTCAGGAAGGCTTGAGAAAACTTTAGGCAGTTTGTATATAGGCTGCTTCCCCTACTTCCCAGAAAATAAATATTTTCCATCATCTTTATCATCATCATATCAATGTGCATAACCCCAGCACCTATATGAGTCATTGAGGGTGCTACACTTTAATGGTCAAAAACATGGTCTGTTAGACTATATAGTCAAGACAAGTCTTCCATCTATTAGCAGTTGAACTTCAGGCAGGTTATTTAACCTCTCTGAGAATAGTAATATCTATCTACTTCATAGGGTTGATATAAGGGTTGAATAAAATAATGCATGTAAAGTGGCTGGTATATAACAAACACTCATAATCATTGACTTTTACTTGTATTGTTGTCATCATAATCATCATCATCACAAAAGTTAATATGGTGTGTGGTCATTTGGGGCAGGACTAAAATGTTTACCTTTCCTAACATGAAAAATATCATCCTATTAAGCAAAATAGTAAAATAAAGTTATGAGAGGAGGAGTATACGTCTATAATAATATTTGTTTGTTTGTTTGTTTGTTTCAGGAGGTTAGCACCATTAATTTTGGTAAAAACAATTAACCGTAAGCCATGTATTCAAACTAATTACAAGTTTGCTCTTCTCTAATCCTTAACTTCAAAAAAACCTCATCTTATCAACATTTCAATATGTTTTCAGCTTTATTTGTGTCACTAAATATAGTTGAAAACCGTAAGCTACAATTCTTTTTAATATATTCTAAAATTCAGGTTTTACTCTTCTCAGTCAATGCACTTAGTTCCAACAAATGTGTCTTGTGAGTGTAGAAGGAGAGGAAGAGAAGGCAAGGGGGAAGAGAAGGGAGGGAAGCAAGAAGGTAGGAAAGTCTTTCACACATTTACTTGAAAAGAAGACATTTGCTAGAAAACAAGTTTGCTGTAAAACAGTCTTTGCTGTGGAAGGTGAGCAAGACTTCTTTACTAAGCAATGATGGAAAAGCTGTGATGGCTGACAGATTATACCCAGCTAACACAGATCCTAGTTCTCAGCAATGTATTTCTCAGAACCAGAGCACAAGATGAAGGAGCTTCAAAGAAATTGTGATCATAGAGACTGGATGGACTCCCAGCTATCAAACTCTGAACTGTCCATTTGAAACCTGGTTTGGCTAATTTCACCTTGTAAAGAGAATTTTAAGGTTATAATACTGAAAAGTCCCTGAGAGGTCCCTCTGAGACAATATCTCTCTCCTCACTTAAGTTAATATATTTTAGTTACCCTATGTGTACACTGTGGGAGAAGATGTAGGTTCTAGTAGAATGGTTTAAACAGTTCAAATATTACAGATGCCAATGGAGAGGCCGTATTTCACAGAAGTTCCAAAATTGTTAATTGCAGACCACCTGCTTTGGCTTTACTGGCTTTCTTTTTTCAGGGAGAGAATATTAAATACAGACCTCCAGTCCCAGTTCCAGAAATTCTCAAATCAAATTTCTGGAGTGGAGGTTAGGGGAGGGACTCCACATCCTAACAAGCTCCCAGGTGATTCTAAGTGCAGTCATGTTTAAGAACAACTGCTATAAGATTAAGACCAAGGAAACCTTGCCTAGTTGACCTTCAAGGACCCTATGGTTCTGTCTACTACACACGATGCCATTAATCTTAATCAAAATAAAGAACTCTACATAGGAAATGGGGAGGGCAGAGGCAAGGAGTTGCAGGCATCCTACAAAGCATCCTCTTTATATCTCTGCCCATTCTTTATGTTCCAGTTCAAACATTATCTGTGTATGTAAAAATAGTTCCATCAATATTTATTGAGTACATACTGGATGTGCTAGATGAGTAACATCGGACAGCAGAACAGGCATAAGTTAACTAACTCTAACGTATGCTGTGATGAATGCTTCCTGGTGTTATTAACAAAATGCATGTGGGAATAAATGCTAAGTCTGGTGGGGAAAAAGAGGGAATTTCAGAGGAGGAAACTCATAAAATGGACTACAGAAGCTACTTCACTACACAATAAAGTGAGGGAGAGGTGCAGTGAGACTGTAGGAAGCTTTTGGTGTTTTCGAGAAATGATGAAAATCTCCTGGAACCTCACTCTTCTCCAGCATAACATAAAAATGATGAGCTAATTCAGCTGAGAGGACCTAGGATTGATGACATTCCAGTAGTAGTGAGCATACTCAGTGCTTAAACCTTGGTTTCTAATTCCATCATTCTCCATTGAAAGGAACTAGGGCTGCTTGAAAAAATGACTAATCCTAGAACTGGGGCAGGTAATATACAAGATCAGCTGCCAAAGGAGCATAGGAGCCAACTGAAAGAGCTCCCAGCAGCCAAAGCTGGAATGATCTGAAGAACAAAATAAATAAAGTAGTATTGAACTAGAACACAAAGTATAAAATAAATATTCATAAGTTCACACTGATTTAAATAATTATGGAATGAATAAATAAATGGGGGAAAGAATCAAATCTCCCATGAAGAAGAATTCCTAATAATTTATGCAGATGTTCTCAAGAAGGAGCATAACGCCCCACTCCTTAAGTGTGGGATGTTCACAGTGTCTTCTTTCCAAGGAGTACAGTATGGAAAGAAGGGGAAAGGAATAACTTTACAGGAGGGACACCTGACAAATGCTACCTCAGTCAGGTCCAAAGCTACCATCAACAGTGACAAGCCATCTCGATCATATGCACGCTTGGGATGATGTGGAGGGAAAGGCACTTTTTCTCTGGTGGTCTTCCTCCTAAAAATGTGTAAAGTATAATCATGAGAAACATCCCAGTTGAGACATTCTATAAAATACCTGATCGGTACTCCTCAAAACTATGAAGGTCATAAAAAAACAAGGAAAGTCTGAAAAACTGTCACAGCCAAGAGATACCTAACAAGACATGACAACTAAACATGATGTGGTTTCCTGGATGGCATCCTGGAACAGAAAAAAAGACTATCAGTAAAAACTAGGGCGATCTGGATAAGTATAGACTTCAGCTAATACAAGTGTCTCAATACTTGTTCACTAATGTGTCAAATGTACCAGACTAATGCAAAATATAAATAATAGGGGAAACTGGATATGGCTATTAGGAACTCTCTGTACTGTCTTTAAACTTTTCTGTAAGTCTAAGTTTTCTAAATATTCTAAAATTTAAGTTTATTTTAAAAAATCGGGATGCTCACACCTGTTCACCTGCCTGGTTTGGTTGTCATGAGTTTTAAATGACATAAAATATGTAAGAATACTTTCTAAACCCAGATGCAGACCACAAATTTAAAAAGGTTTTAAGTATTATTTTATTTAAATAATTTTTATTTTAAAATTTTTTGAATTTAAATTATTTTTCAATATTTAAAATTATTCTTGGAAGAATGTTGGGTATACACTAATTACGCAGGCTGTGACCAGACCATGAAGAGCCCCAGAGGCTGTGTTGAGGAGTTTGGATTTGATTCTGAAGATAATGAACTATTAAAAGTTCCTTGGTAGAAGAGGATTGTGATTAGATGTGAATTTCAGAACTGGCAATGGAAGAAATCTAGAATCGTCAAAACTGTAGAAATCTGGACAGAGACGCTCAAGACAGGGCAGAAATGGCATAGGGAGGAATCAAGGGGCAGGGCCTGACCCCCTTCTGAATAAAATGATTTTCCCCTCTGTACCCTCCAACCCAGGCTTTCCAAGGACAGTTAATCTGATATCACTTTAATATTTTTAATAAAAGTGGTTCTTTATTGAATAAGTATATGTAAATTTTTATACCTTGATAAAACTTACAAATACATAAATCACACAGAAATCTTTTGTCATCCATATGTCCAATATGGGTTTGAGAAGATTTTATCCTTACCTTGACAGCCTAGCATACGTTAGTGGCTAATCGCTCGGCCTGTTTCCTTCTCTATAACATGGGCATCAGTATAGTACCTACCTCATAGGTTGCAGTGCAGAATAAACAAGATTATCAATGTAAAAGCATGTAGCTCATTGCCTGGCACATAGCAGGCAAATGGCAAATGGTGGCTATTACTAATGGTAGTAGTAGATGCAGTGGGCCTCCTCGATCTTGCTCAAGAGAATTATTAAATATAGTAAAATAAATAAATTCTTGCTGCTACTTATCCTGGAGCACTCCATATATTTGCCCTGGTAAGAAGCAATGAGATCATTACTCATAAGTGTCAATAACTGGGGGCATCTGTTCTTGGTGACTTTCCTCTTGAGGCTCATATATAGAACTACTGTTTGTGTTCTCTTTATCTTAATTTACAGTATTATATATTAACATATAGTAAGCATTCAACAAACATTATCTGTTCTTAATAATATTATTATTATGTCATGTTTCTCCCAGTTGTTCTATTCTGTTTCAAGTAGAATAGAAGGCAATTGCCTATCTATTTGAAATGTCCTCCTAGGCTCCTCCAAAGTTAATTTTTGAGTCTTCCACAGAGGCTGCTTTTTATGTCAGATTATCCCAAACATACCCTCAAGATTTCATTAAAGTCTATCCAGCTGTTTCCTGTAATGTGATGACAGGCAAACTGACAGAAACTTAATTTTATGAGCATAAGTTGTGAAGGCTTCTCTGTGCCCTGCTGTTAATCTATTACTAAGCTGTCGGCAGCTTGAGGGTAGGACCCTGTCCCACCCATGCACACACAGGACTTGGCTCCCAGATGGTTCTCACTAGAAGATGGTGCTAATCACTGCCAGGAGAAACCGCTAGGAAGCACCACCTCTCCTCCTGGGAGTCCCTGGGCAGAGAGGTGTAGCACCACCAAAGCAAACTTCCTGACACCACAGCTTTATCTGGGGTTCACTCTCCTGAAATTTGAATGCATTAGCCACCTCTAACAGTCCCATTTATTTTTTAAAGAAACGAGGCTATTTTCTTCCCTACTCCACCATTCCAGGAATCTCTCTGCAGGTTTTTTAAGGCAAGAACTATCTAATAATGAGTAATTTCACTGGTTTATATTTAGCAATAAGGAAGATTTTTTTTAGGTCATTGCAGGAAAGTTCTCAGAAACTGTGCAAGTTGGAAAGAACCGATAGAAGGCAAATGTCATAGACTTGTTTCCCTTCCAAAGTAGAGATTCACCACCAGGAGTCAGGTCTTAGGGAGTAGGAAGTAGGGACTCAGTTTCCTCATCAACAAAATGGGCATTAGCATATTTACCATATAGGGATTTGCTGAGGAATAAACAAAATAGCAAATTTAGAAGCACCTAGTTCAGTTCTCAGACATCGCTGGTCCATCTCCACCTGCCCACCTCTCAGCCGTCGTCCTCATTTCCTCTCCTCCACTGCAGCCTCATTTCGGTTCTCTACTTTTAGGCTCCTCCGTCTAATAATCTAGTTTGCCCTCGGCCTTCCTGGAGCCCAGTTGTGAGGCTCTGTCTTTCTGCACCTTGAAATCTTTCAACCTTGGCCTAGCATTCTTGGCTAGCATTACTATTCTCCATCCCATAGTTCTAAAGTTGGCACCCATTACTTGCCTGTGCAGTGACTCAAAGTTTCTCAGTCATGCTATGTACCCTCCTAGAGATAACTAAAACATAGATTAAATGAGTTGATTTATATAAAGTCATTATATGAGTACCTGGAACATGGTAATTAGTATTGTATTGATAGCTATTGTTATGGTTATTCTGAAATAGTTTAAGCATACTAAAAAGTTTAGTATAGAAAGTAACAAATACTCATACTCCTGCCACTTGACTTTATCACATCATTATATTATACCATATTTTTATATCTTTTTTAAGCAGCAAAACATTACAGATATTACAGAACTGAAGCCCCCTCTGTACTCTTCCCAACTTCCATTCCCATCCCTCTCTTTATAGCAGGGGCTACAGTCCCAAATTTGGGATTAATCATGCTTTTATATTTTTATTTTGTGTTCTAAAATTTTATTTAAGTGTTATAGTACTGTACTTAGCCTTTTTCAAATTGCATTTTTGGTCGTCATGTTTTTGAGATTTATCCATGCTGAAATATGTAACATTAGTTAATTCATTTTTGCTACTGTGCTGTATTTCATTATACGAAGATCCTTCGATTTAGTCATTCCACTGTTGAGGGACATTGCTATTGCTTCCAGTCTTAGAGAGAGAAGAAATCTCAGAGATCATTGTGAAGACAAGAAAACGAAGCTAAAGAAGGGAAGCAATTTGGCTGAAGTCATACAGAAGCTACTAGGCCGGACTTGAAAAGAAATTATAATAGCCTGGAATGGCCAGTTTTTATCTGTCCAAGACTCTTTCTCATTTACTTTCTTCAGATTACTTTGAGGAACTCATTCCTCATTCCATGATACCCTGTTGGGAGTATCAGTTATTCCCTGACTAACTAGCAAGAGACCCCATGACTCAGTGTTTGTCAACCACGATATTACATTTCTCAGTATACACTGATTGGTTGAGGGGAGATCATGTGAGTTAAGCTAAGCCAATCAAAATCTTGGAATTTTGCTGAGCTGAAAAAATATAGATCTGGGGTTTCCAAAAGTATCTTTTCTGACCTGTGGGGAGAGTCTATCTCTGGCAGAGAAAACGAAGCCAATGCTCAAAGAGAAGCAGAGATAAACAGGGATGAGAAAGAAGAGAAAGGTATAAAGAGGCTTGATAACATTGTTTGAGCCCCTGGTTATAGCATTCCTAAATTTCTCATTTACGAAAGCTGATAAATATTTGTCCTTTTCCTTCATTCTTAGCTTAACTGGTTTGACTTGTGTTTCTAGAACTCGTAACGAAGAGTCTTAACTCTAAGTTTGCTTTTTTTTCTGCTCTGTCACCTTTCAGATATTCAGGAAGCTGTTATTTGAGAATGATGAGCTGTACCACCAAATTTGAACTTAGGAAACAGCAAGACTATGGTCAAGGTTATAATGAAACATTTTTTTCTATTAGATATTTTACCTTGACCTGGTATGCATGCATTCAAATGCACATTTATTATGTTTCTACTATGTGCCAGATGGGAAATATATGACAAGGATAGCACAAAGGACATAGAGATAATCCAGTACTTTTCCAAGTATTTTATATGAAGTGGCACAATAGTAATTGTAAATAGACTGCCATTAGTAAACAATGTATATTTTAATCCCTGGAGAAAAGACTAAAAAGCCAAAAAGGAATTAAATGTAAGATTCAAAAATATTTGATTAGCCAAAGAGGAAATAGGAAAGGACAAGTAGAAGAATCAAGAGAAATAGAGAACAAATAGCAAAAGTGTAGACTTAAACCTAACCTTATCAATAACCACATTAAAGATAAATAGACTAACCCTGCAATTAAGAGGCAGATATTTTTACACTGGATTCAAAAGCAAAACATAATTATTTGTTGTCTATAAGTCATACACTTCGAATATAAAATTAGGTTGAAAGCCAAAGGATAGGAATAATATACAAGACAAACTATGAGCATAAGAAAGCTAATATGGCTACATAATACTAAACAAAGATGTTCTAATAAGGAGTAATATCAGAGATAAAGATAAAAATTTTGTAATGATAAAAATGTCATGTCATCAGGAAGACATAGCAATTATAAATGACTATTAACATAGAAGTTTAAAATACATGAAGCAAAAGCTTACAGAACTAAAGGGAGAATTAGACAAATTTGCAATTATAGTTGGAGATCTTAACCTCCCTCTTAGTAATTGAAAAGACAAGTAGACATTAACTTATAGAGCAAGTGATGTATATAGAATATCAAACACTATCAATCACCTCGACCTAAATGATATTTATAGACCATATGAAATCACTGCACATGATATTTATAGACCATATGAAATCACTGCACATGGAACATTTACCAGGATACACCATATCCTGAACTATGAAAGAACTCTCAATAAATTTTAAAAGTAAACTGAAATAAAAGTATATTCTCCAACCACAATGAAATTAAGTTAGAAATTAATAGCAATAAGATATCTAGAAAATCCTCAAATCATTTAGAACCAAACAATGCTTTTTTAAATAACACGTGGATCAAAGAAGAAATTACAAGGAAAATTAGAAAATATTTCAAAATAAATGCTAAAGAAAATACAGTAGGTCCAAATGTATGGGATGTGTCTAGAACTGCATTGAGAAGAAAATTTATAAATTTAAATGCTTATATAAGAGGGTAAAAATCAGTGACCTGTGTTTCTACCTTAAGAAACTAGAAAGAGCAAATTAATTTCAAAGTAAATAGAAAAAAAGAATAAGTATAAAGGCAAATTTTAATGACATAAAATGAAAAACAATAGAAAAACTCAGCAAAAGCCTATTCTTTGAAAATGTTAATAAAATTGATAAACTCCTAGCAAGACTGATCAAGGAAGAAAGAATGAGAACACAAATTATGAATATCAGGAATAAAAGAGGACATGTCCTTACAGATCTTACAGACACTAAAAAGGTAATAGGAAATATTATATATAAGTTTATGCCAGTAAAAATATAACAACTTAGATTAGTTGGACAAATTCTTTGAAAGATACTTGTCTTTCCTTGAAAGACATTCAAAGCATTCCCAATAAAAGTCAAGTAGGTTTTTTGAAGAATGTGATATGATGATTATAAAATGTATATAGAAATGCAGAGAACACAGAACAGCCAAAACTATTTTGAACTGGAAGAACAAATTTGGAGGACTCACATTACCTGATTTCAAGACTTACTATGAAAGTACAGACAATCAAGACAGAGTAGCATTTGCATAAGAATAAATAAATAGATCGATTAATCAGTATGCAGTCCAGAAATTGACCTACACATATTTTTCAATTGATATTCAATAACAAAAAAAAAATCCAAGACAATTTATTGAAAAGAATAAAATCTTTTCAATAATTTGTCCTGGAAAATAAACATACAGAGGAGAATAAAAGGAACTTTGACACTTAACTCATTCCAAATACAGAAATTAATTCTAACTAGATCTTAGTACTAAGCATAAAAGCTTAAACTATAGACCTAAACATGAAAACTTCTAGGGAAAAAAATATAATATCTGTATGAGCCTCGGATAAACAAAAATTTCTTAGAGGACACAAAAAAACACACATCATATATGATAAACTAGACTTTTGAAAATTTAAAACTTATGCTCATCAAAATATAGGGATAAAATATTTGTAATGCATGTATGTAATAAAGGGTTTGTATCCAGAATATATAAGGAACTCTTGCAAATCAATAACAACAACAAAAAAGAATAAAAATGAGCAAAATACTTGAATAGTTACTTCACAAAGACATATAAGTGGCCACTAGCACATGAAAAAGTGCTCAATAGCTAAAATCAAGACAATACCAGATTTTGGTGGGCACATAGAGCAGCTGGAATTCTCATACAAAATGAGACAGTCACTTTGTAAATCTGCAATTTCTTATAAAGCTAAAGATACACTTATTCTATAACAGCAATTCTACTCCTAAATATTTGCTCAAGAGAAATAAAAACATATGTTTGCATGAGGACCTGTACAGGAATATTCATACAGCTTTATTATTCTTACCCAAAAGCTGGCAACAACTAAAATGTCCATCAGCAGGAGAATGGATAAACGAATGTGGTATGTTCACATAATGGAACACTACTCAACAAGAAAAATGAACACAGTACTGATATGTTCAACAACACAGACAAAACTCATCTATTGTGATAGAAGTCAGAGCAGTGGTTTTCTACAGCAGTTTGGGAATTCATTGGGGAGGGAGGCATGAGGGGACTTTCTAGGTTAATGAAAGTGTTCTATATCTTGATTGGTGTATCGGTTACAAAAGTATATACACTTGTCAAAACGAAACAAGTTGAACAAGTATTTCGGATCTTTGCATTTCACTCTATGTAAATTTTACCTCAGTAAAAACAATGCTCTCTTTAAAAAAAAAAAAAAAGGAAGAAGGGGAGAGAGAGGAGGGCAGAATACAGCTGAAGGAAGATGTGGATATGAATCCTGGCCCCACCACTTATAATCTAAATAATCTTGAATGTGTTATATAACCTTTCTGCAACTCACATTCCTCATCTAAAACTGGAGATGATGAGAATATGGTTTTCACTATGGTTATTGGAAAGATTAAAGAAAGTGGCCCCTAAAAAGGGCTTAGTAACTGAGCCTGACCTGGTCCCCTGCCTTCCCCAAACGGGTCAGTCTTGAAGACCTAGTTCCTTGGATTTTCTCTGTGAAGAAGTCAGCCTCTTAAACTCTAGCCCTCACTGCTTTGTCCTAATCTTCTCTTGCTCAGCACTTTGTTTCTCCACCTCACATTATGATATAGTCATTATCTTTCCAGTACCCTTCTCTTTTACCCCATGGTTACATATGACCTCCACAGTAGATTGCAAGCTCCTTGACACAGGAGCTATCTATGCTATTTCCACAGCCCTGGGAGAATGTGAGCTACCTAGATGGTATTCCATAGGTGCTTCTGTGTATTCTTATTTAATTTTTGAAAAGGTAATATAAAATGTTAAGAAGGAATATTCAGTGATAAGTTTTCATTTTTCAAAAATTCAAAATAATGAAAGGCAGTCAGTGAGTCTCCGCCCAACCACTCTCTTCTACCTAATATTCATGCCCCTCACCACCAATAAGAGAAAACACCAAAAAATATGTTCTCTGTGAAAACATGATATATAGTTTTATTTCTCCCTCTTTGTTACATAAAAGGTACTACCATAACACTTGGGCATTTTATGTTTTTTAACTAGCAATGTATCTTGTACCTCTTTGTAAATCCCTACTTAGAAATCAGTCATAAAATGTCCCATCAACTAATGTGCTATACATTGTTTCAAATCTTTTACTGTTACAAACAGTGCTATAATGAGTGACTATTTACATAGGCCCTTCACACAGCTACCAGTACAACTGCAGAATAAATTCTTAAAAGTGGGTTTTGGGGAATAAAGGATATATACATTGCTAATGGATATTGTCAAATCATCCTCACTAGGAGTTTGCCAATTTACGTATCCACAAGCAATGAATGACAGGGCTTGTTGCTTCCCAACAGCTCTGGCAAAGAATTAGGGATCAAACACTTAGATTTTTGCCAATGCCATAAGTAGAAAATGGTATCTCGGATGTAGTTTCTCTTAAGGTGAAACCGAGAATCTTGTTATATATTTAGATGCTATTCATTGTACCTTCTTTGTGAATTGTCTGTACCCATTTCTTTCCCATTTTTCTAAACAGTTGTTCGTCTATTATCGGTTTCAAGTCATTCCTTACCTATGATATCCTATTAGAGAGACAAACACTTTGTAATCTAAGTTGCAATTACATTTTCCCAGTGTGTCGTTTGTGTCTCTGCTTATTGGGTTTCTGCTATGCAAAATTGTTTTAATTTTTACATTCTTTAATTTATTAATCTTTTATTTTATGGTGTCTAGATTTTGAGTCCCAATTAGAAAGGACTTCATTTTTTTTTTCTTCATTGGCTGTTTCATTGTACACCAGATCACATTCCAAGAAGATCAAGGATTTCAATGTAAAAATGGAAACTTTGAGAGTTTTAAAGGAAAAGACAGATGCCTCTTGACTTGAATCGAGTCTAATTTAATTGACACATTTTGCATATTTGGGGACACACTTAACTCCCTATTGGGCACAAAGAAGGAACTTTGCTAATCTTTCCTGAGGTTAGACTTTCATTATCATATTGGCTGAAATATTTACCAGTCAGCCTCAGCTGATCGCAGCTCTAACCAGGAACTCATATTTCTCACTCTGGATGTGGTCCAGATGCTTTTTCTGTTTAAGTTGTTGCTCTTGCTTTTTTAGTTGTTGTTTTTTGTTGTTGTTTGTTTGTTTTCTTGGGAGTAGGAAAAACAAGCTATTTCAACCACAATTACTCAAAAAACATTCTTGTAACTTTTTTTTTGCTTGTCACTAAGAGACAAGACAGGGAATTAAATCGTTCATTTATTCACTCATCCGACAAATAAGTCTAATAAATGTATTAAGTATCTATTAAATGTAAGGCAATCTGCTCAGTGCTAAGCAGACATGGTGAAAAAAGCAGACAAAATCACTACCCTCCTGAAGCTTATATTCTAGGAGGGAAGGTAGACGTCCAACATGCGATGAGAGGTGATTGCCAAGAAAACGTATACCGAGTCATGAGAGTTCATAACAGGGACTTTGTCTTAGTCTGACAGATCAAGGATGAATTCCTGAGGAATCTCATTTGACCTGAGCTCTGAAGGATGAGTAAGAACTAAGCAGGCAAAGAACAGGAAGAGATTTCCAGACAGAGGGAACAAGCAGGACAAGTAAGGACTTTGACAAGGAGCATGGGGCGGTGCAGGAACTGAAAGCCGTGTGAGGTGACTGTGTTGGAGGAGAACAATGGCACACGAGTTACACAGGGGCTGTTGTCAGCTGGGTTCCCTGTGTCTTGGGATCACCACTAGGGAGAGAAGAGGAGGAAGTACGAGTGGGTGGAGGGAGAAGTTGGCCTGGCGCAGTCACAAGAAGACGTCAGCCAACCCCGCAGGGAGCTCTGAATTGAGATGGGCCGTTAGTGTTGGGACAAGGGGGAATAGCCTTTGTGTCTCCACGTTGGACACTCAGTGGATATGGGCTACTCTCAGACAGGCAGGGCCGATAGGGCAGGGCTGTCAGGCAGCAGCACTGCCAACAGCTGGAAGCATAAGTCCTTCTGTCCTGAAAGGAAATCTGGGCTATAAAACACAGCACCCACAAAAGGAGGCAAGTCATTCTGAGCCTTTTAGGTCATGGTAAGGAATTTGAATTTTATTCCAAGTGCAAGAGGAGGTCAATGGAGAGTTTTAAGCAAATAAGAGAAACGACTAGTCTGGCTGCTTTATGTATATAAGGTGGACAAGTGTGAAAAGAGAGAACGCACCAAAGAGGCCATTGCAATGGTGTCATAGACTTAAGTGATAGCAGAGGAGAGAAGCAGGAGGCGGGAAGCAATTTGACGAGGTTTGGCCATAGGGTCAAGAAGATTTACTGATGGATTGAATGTAGGTTGGTGGAGAAAAAGCAAAGAATCATAGATGATGCTTAGATTTGGGACTGAGCACTTCATAGATGGTGGTACCATTTGATAAGATGAGGAAGATTAGGGAAGGAACACTGTTCTAGGCCATCTCTTCACATATCCTAAGAAATCAACTTTATGATATAGTTATCAGCTGTTTGCTATCTTTGTGCTATTCCTGAACACATAAGGACATGTTACCTATTCTTTGGGCCATGGGTTTTTACTTGAAATACAAGTTAAAATCCTTCTCATTTTTTGGTGTCCAGGTCCAGTTATATCTTCTCTATAAAAATTTCCTTGATTATTAGAACATTGGTGTGTGTATGGTGTGTGTGTGTGTGTGCGTGCGCGCGCGTGTGTGTTGGTCCAGTTCTATCTTCTCTATAAAGATTTCCTTGATTATTAGAACATTGGTGTGTGTATTGTGTGTGTGTGTGTGTGCGTGCGCGTATGTGTGTGTGTGTGTGTGTGTGTGTGTGCACTTGTTTTTGCCATTTCTTGAGAGAGAGAGAGAGAGAGAGAGAGAGAAAGAGAAAGAGAAATCCTGGTAATTTATAAATGGGAAAACTAAAAGCCAGTAAAAATTAACTAACTTGCCAAAGACTGTACTGGATACCAACAGAGCTAGGACTAGACATCAAGTCTCCTGATTCAGTGGCTAAAAACTGCATTAAATCAAAGAAGAATAAATAATCGACAAGGTGGGCAGAGTGAATGCCGGAGTACCTAGGAATTTATGACAGAAGTCCAGGCAAAAGATGGTGGTAGCTTAATCTAGGGTGGGAGTGGGGAAAAGAGATAAACATATGTAAAAGGTTTCTAGGAAGCAGAATTATCAGGATATAGTTGGTTTTGGATAGAGAGAGTGAAGGAGAGGGAGGCGTCTAGGGTAACTTCTGGGGGTGACCTGATGTCATTCACTAAGCTTGGAAGCACTGAGAGAAGACACAGTTTGAGGGAAAAAGTCATGAGTTTGGTCTTCATCTCAGTTCTGACTGTCAAAGGGTACTGAGTTGCCTGAACTGATAACTCAGGGATTAGGGGCTTGGCACTAGGACCATTCACTGGGATCACCAAGGGACTAGTACTTTAACCTCTGAGGAGACACTGCGGGACCAGTGTTCACAGTTTAGTGGATGTTTGTCACTACTACCTGGAACACCAGAAAGCAACAGACTGGAGTTTGACACTGCACCCTCTCCCTGCCTCCTGCCTTCCAATTTTCCACCACTGCCTCTCGTTGGCAGAACCTAACTTGGAAGATCAAGTGTCTGGAAAATGCAACATCACAGAGCAGATCAGGGAACACTGGGCTTGGGGCTGGTTATGAGATCAGTAATCAATACAATAGGTTTAGGGAATGAACCCTGGGTTAAGAAGCAGAAAACTGGGTTTTATTTCCAGTTCTGCCATCAGCCAGCAGTGTGACCTTGGACATGTCATTTCCCATCTCTGAGTCTCTTCTCTCTTCCCTCAAATGTGTAAACATCTTGATGCTGCACATAGTTAGGTGTGTGTCCTTTAAGAGGCCACCCTGATCCCTACCCCTTAGTAAGATTTGGTGCCTCTCTTGTTGCTCATATAAATTCCTCTTTCACCTCTTTTTTTAAAAAATTTACCTTACTTTTAAACTGAGAAATAATTAATATACAATTAAAAGCATAGATATTAAATATTTGGTTTGGTGAGTTTTGACGGTTGCATACACCTGTGTAATCACCAACCCAAACAACATAGAAAACATTTCTTCTTCACCAGAAGTTTAACCCCTCCCCTTTCCAATAAAAACCCCATAATCTCAAGCACATATCCTCTGATTTCCAGTTTGCCTGTCATTGGACTTCATGTAAGCTTAGTATGCAAAATATATTTTTTAAATGCTTATTTTGTAAAATATATATAAAATAAAATTTGCTATTTTAACCACTACTAAATATACAGTTCAGTGGTATCAATTTCATTCACAATGTGTGCAACCATCACCACTACCTACTTCTTTGTATCACATTGCATCCTACTTTCCTACTGATGAGTCTGAATCCCCTAAGTGGGATTCACTCCTGAAATGCTAACATCACGTCTTATCCCAGTGATTGACATTTAGTAAATACCAGTATTTGTTGGTTGGTCAATTGAATGAATGAATGAATGTCTGAAGTTTCACATTCTATCTAGTAATAATAATATCGTCACCAACTTCTCCGTTGGTCCTCCTCCATTTCTCAAATAGGGTGTCTGTGCTAGGCTCTAGAAATTAAAAGATGACCTAGACAAAATTTTTGCCCTATGAGACCACAGCCAGATTAAGGATTCAGACAAGGAAATAACATGTAATAAAATAATTGATCCTTAGTACAAGGATAAACAGGGTGGGATTTGTGGGTGCAGAGAGGTTATGCCTTTACTGCTTTGGGACATGGAGGAGGGCTTCATACAGAGGCAGATTTAGTGTCGTTTGAGTGGAGTGGTGTTAGTGTGGAGAGTCTAGGGAACTACAAGGAAATGTTTAGGGCCAGAGTCAGGGTTCTTCCTCCTTCTGGCTTTTACTTTCTGCTCTAATGCCTGAGACTATGCTTGGCAAAAAAAGTAAGATAGCTACACTAATTTTTCTTTAAGCTTGATGGGTTTTGCCTGGCAACTTTCCATTCTGCTTCCTTTTCATTAAAGTTCTTCCATATTTCTCAGTGCTTCCCTATTTCTTGATGTTTCCCTTGAGGTAGTTTCTCTTCTTTAGCCACTTTAGATAAGTGGCTTTTATTATTTGTGACTTCTCATAAGAGGTCTTTGTTCAAGACCTTGGGGTTTTCCCAGGAGAAGCCATTATAAATCTTCAAAATAGTTTTACACATTTGTTGTTCTCTTATTTTAGAAGTAGCTGCTGAATAAATGTGTACCTCCTAGCTACTATGTGTACTAAAATTCATACACACACATTCTTTCACCTGTCTCTCATTCTACCCCATTCTCTCACGTGTATGTAGCTCAAGAATTCAAACCACAAAGTCATTGTCTATGGTCCAAATGATGCTACTAAAATTTAAATAACTTGAGAACCAAGACTCTCTTGTTTAAAGGGCTGGATATTTGTGTGAGTGGTTGGAAAGACAGATGGAGGGACAGGAAGATGAATGACCAAGACATTCAAGCTTCTAGAAGCTTGCTAAGGCCATTCTTGATAACAGCTCTCAATAGGTAGCTCAAACTGAATGTTGGCAATGATGATGACAATGGTAATATTGATGGTGGTGGAATGTGATAAGTGCTACGAAAGAAAAATAAAACAATATCCTGGGAGAGGATAGCAGTGAAATTTCAAAGAGATAGCCAGGGCTAAGACTTGATGCTTCCCCTCCTTTACTCATCAAAAACCACTTGTGGAGTAGTCTTCTCGGGCATCACCTTCTATTCAACCTCTGCTGTGCAGTGAATACAAAAGAAATATCAGATGGCATCATTCCCTGTTTTAGGGTAATTCACGGCCTAAAACAGCAAAGTAAGACTCTTTCTCTTGGTAAACCTAAACTAAGTGATTAGTTTTTTAAAAAGACTTGGATGAAAGATTTTGAATTCTAGAAGACAGAAATCACCTGAAAGTATTTTTCGATAAAGTCCTTTTTATTTTCTACTGAAGGTAATATTAAATAATAAGATATTATCCATACTGTTTCTAAGATTCTGCTTATAAAGTTTCTTTCTTGAATTGTTTGAGAAGTCCAAACCAGACCATACCCTATCTTAGGAAGCACAAAGAGGTCCACCTACGGTCAAGCTCGGTGGAGATGGCAGGTGGCCGGGGATGGGGGAGAAGGGTAGGAGTGAGACATGCCTCTCTCTCTTTTGTATCCAAAGTGAGTTATATAGAGAAGATATGAAGATGTCAAAGACTATCTCATGCTTTCCTTTACCTCTCATTGTAACTAGGGTAAATAATACATAACAGTGCAATCACTCAAGGGTTGCATTACCACACAGTCCAAAACTCCATCTTTGTCCATGTGAAAGAGGGATTGTCTTGTGGCAATAGCCAGGAAGACTTCTACAACATGCAAATCACGGTTGTCTGAGGACCCTGGCTTCTGCCCAACAAGAAATTTGACTCTCGTTGCAGAAACAGGAGTAACTCACAAGCTAAGAGTGAATAGACGAACTTACCTAATTACCTTCCCTCCCTTATGAATGTGAAGGCAGAACTATTAGAGAATAAGTCTCTAAGCAGAAGTAGCAGGAGCTGAAAAGGCGTGAAAACCTATATGCAACATAAATTTACATCTGAGCCAAAAGAATAAGCAAGCAGAATCTATGAGATAGCTCATTATACCTCGAACTTGTTTTCCCCAGACTACTCATTAATCCTACGGATCTCAGTTTAAACATCGCCTCCTTAAAAAAAAAGTGCCTAATCA
Organism: Pteropus alecto; assembly: GCF_000325575.1. Taxonomy (NCBI): domain Eukaryota; kingdom Metazoa; phylum Chordata; class Mammalia; order Chiroptera; family Pteropodidae; genus Pteropus; species Pteropus alecto. The sequence goes on from NW_006443124.1 coordinate 2,891,468, forward strand.
ACTCTATCCTCATCCCCCACCTCCCTCCTAACCCCAGACACAGACACTTGGTCCTCTTCGCTGTTTTAAAGCTTAGCTGCATCATTCTGTTTTGTTCTAGGTTATTTAGAAAAAGGATTCCAGTTGATATTTTATTAGTTGTTATATAATAATTTGTTTTCAAAATATTGGATTTTTTTTTTTAATTTAAGATTCTATACATGTCTTTCCTATTGGGGAGTGAGAGAAAAATATTGAATATCATGTTCAAATAAGTAAGTAGAACATCTCCCTTTAATGTTGCTACACATCCTATTTTATATGATTAATTTAGATATTCTGACTGTTGAATTGTCTGTTTTTTCTATACTTTTTGAGAGAATAAAATTTTTTCTTAATGAATAAGCAGAACATTGCTTCGAAGCAGGACTTTTTGGATCATATAATTCTTTCAGAATATTTTTCAGCATCAGAGTTGCTGGGGACTGTCCTATAAATCGTAGGATATTTAGCAGCATCTCTGGCCTCTATCCACTAGATGCCAGTAGCACCCACCCAGCCCCAGTTATAACAGTCAAAAATGTCCCCAAGCATTGTCAAATGTCCCTATGGGGCAAAATCACCCCTGCTGAGGGCTGCTAGTTTAGAGGGTGATAAAGGCTAGCAGGCAGAGACTTGCCTTAGCCTTTAAGAAAGGCAGACCTAGATGAGGCAAGACCAGCATTGACCTTGGTCATATATTTTTCGAATCACCAATTTGTTCTCCTTAAACCACTTTGAACTAGGTACAAAAATGCTTCACATAGTCTCATCCTTTGGTGAAAACATTCAACAGAAAATCTGTCTCAAATCCTGGAGATTTTTCTCCCCTTACAGTAGAAAGAATACTATATGGTAACCCAGTCAGATGAGCAGTCTGCCTCTTATAACCTGTATGTCCCAAGGGGAGTCTCAAGTTTCTCAATCACGCAGTGGGGATACAATACTTGGCCCTCATATCAATGAATGGTTGGAAGAATCAAATCAAAAAGTATCCAATTTTGTTTTCCATAAGTGACAGAGTCAAACTAAGTAATACCTGTCAATGTATGGCCTTCTCCTAACTAAATCACTCTATCCTTAAGGAAGGAGCAGGCAGCAGAACAGAGCATGATTATGAGTCTGGTCTTTGAAATATGACAGCCAGGGCTGAAAACAATACTTCCACTTAGTAATCATGTAGGTGTTATACTAACTAGGACATATAACCTCTCTGAGCCTCTCTTTCCTCACCAATAAAATGAGCACAACATCTACTGTCTGGGAGAATTGCGAAAATTATATTATAGAATGTATGCAAGGCACTTTGTACAGCAAGTGTCCAGCATAAGGTTAGCACCTGTAAGTTATGTTTGCCGTTGCTGTTATCATTGTTAAGTACAGTAAATACCATGTGATGTCTGGCTAATGGGAGAGATATTTGGGAGCAGGGTTTCCTTTAGGATCTCTAAACCAGAGGTTCAGTGAGAAATTCCATTTAAATGGCTTTGCTTAAGCCAACAGCACTAACAGGCATAGTGGAAAGCTGAGTCCTTTATCAGGCTTAGATGGCAAAACTGTGTCATGAACTGCACCACTGACCTAAAACAAGGCATGGCCAAAGTCAGTGCCTTCCTCTCTGAGCATCTTCTAGGCACCAGAAACAGTTCTAGGGTTTGGGAGAAGGAAAAATAATGGGCAAAAACAGGTGTGGTCATGGCCCTCCCTCACAGAGACTATAGTCCTGTAAATCAAAGACTGTAAATCAAAACCTCACAGGAAACAGTCAGATGTCAGAAAAGCTACATAATCTTTTTGCTCTCTTTAATTTTTTTTCACTTCTGACAGACATTAGGTTATAGAGAAATAGTTCTCTGCTCTAAGAAGACCAACATTGCAAGGTTGACAGTAAATGACAGATGCCATGGTCTCAATGTTAGAGATACAATAGGGAGTGGTAGAGAGTATAGTGAGCTAGAGAGGAGAATGTCACTATTGAACAATAAAGGTGGCACATTCTCCAAAAATTTTTTAGATTATTGGCTCTGCCTGAGAAGAACTGATTTTTGACAGAGAGATTCTTGTATTGGACAGAGGATGATGGACAGATTTCATTCAAGCTACTTAAGAAGACTTGCAGAAAATTCCCCCTCTGGATGATTTCAAGCATCTTGTTCCTATAGGAGGAAGCCAATGGGATTAGCATCACTTTGCCTAGATCAAATCCTAAACCTTATAGAATGGTTCATTGTCTACGGGATTTGTTAAATGGCTGGGGATGGTCTTACCCTCCTAGCTAGCTATGATTATTAGAGTCTTGACAGGGTCACATGGGATGCTCCAAGATAGATTAGGACCAGGCTATGCCCAACATTTTTTTTTTTTATTTTGCTTTTTCAGGTTGAAGAGTCTACAGAACTCTAAAAAAGGAATGAAATAAAATAGGGAAAGGAAAGGAGCTAAAGGACATTGAGAAGGGAGATTTCAGAAGAGTTTTGTGATGTTGTAGCCTTAAAAAAATGCAAAACAAAATCCCAAAATGTGTATTAGGACATTTTTAAGAAAAGGTCTGCCACATTTTACACTTGAAAAAAATGTAGTTTTGTGGTCTTTATCATACAAGTCTCAGAGTTGTATGTCTTTCTCTTATACGAGTAAGTAAAAAATGAAAGCTATTTTAATAACCCTTATGGTACAGTACTATATATTAGATACAATTCATTGTTCCTTACCTCATATTTATTTCCCACATCATAGCACTGCTTTTACATTAGACAGTCTACCCTGTAGGGAGAAAAATGGGTCTAAAATATAAAGTTAGCCCTTTCTTTTTGCAGACATCCTGTAATTAGCTCAAGTTTTCATCTCTTCACAGCAAGATCCTGCTGCACAAAATGGAAAAGTTTTCTTTTATTTTCAACATGTTTTTGCCAGATGTTTCCACACACACCAAAAAAAAAAAAGTAAAGGCAAAGTTTTTTCGTGCGCAGTGGTGCTTGTGACTTCAGCCTTAATGACTGCTTCGGAATGCTTCTCCTCCTTCATTAAGCGAATTAGTTCTCCCCCAGTTCCTCTGTAAAGAACATCTCTGGTCTCTGTCTTCACAGTCTCTCAGCATTTCAGCCATTTGTGATTTTCCATGTGCTCTCAGGAGGAATCAGACTTTAAGCTCTATTCACACTTATTCTATATTGTCTGCACAGCAAACCCAAAATAAACACTAACATTCTGACAAAAGAAAACTCAATAGGAAACTGCTGCTATCTCTTCAGTTAATGTTACATCTTTGTCTGATTAAGGGGTGATTCTTAATTGAAATATTACAATAAATTTGCATCAATATTAGCAGTCAAGCACTGTCTTTTTTTTTTTTTTTTAGATAGCGGTTTTCTGCTTTGCTTGAGAATATGTTTATACTTTTTAAAATATTTTTCTTCCTTATGACCTTACCTATTCTGCCATCCATACAGCATTTTGTAAGGTCACTAGTGGAGGTGGCCTTAGGTGATCTGATTCAGCCCTTTATTTGATAGCTGGCAACACTGAGAGGAAGGGCGTGGCCCTGGTTGTACATGTGATCGGTAAAGACTTCTTGACCCTCATTCTGTATCCTACATCTGTTAATAATAGACAGCACTGAATCTTCATATGGAAACATAAAACAACAACAAAATCCTATGACCTTTATCAATGACATAAGTTTGAAATCATTGGCGATGATGCCTATAAATATTTTCTACTAGTTGCAAGTCAGTATTTTTTGCTCCCACTATCTTGGGTTGCGCTGATGTAGCTACACTCTTGTTGAATAAATTTGGAATATAAAAATAAGTGTGAGCTCCTACAAGGACTGGTGGCATATAGATAAGACTTTTAGAGGAGGAAAAACTTTGTACAGTACTCCCCCTTTATCCATGGGGCATACGTTCCAAGACCCCCAGCACATAACCTGAAACCACAGACAGTATGTATACAAACTCTATATATATTGTCTTTTCCTATACATACATACCTATGATAAAGTTTAATTTATGAATTAAGCACAGTATAAGGTTAGCAACAATAAAATAATAAAATAAAACAATTTTAACAATATACTGTAATAAAAATTATGCGAATATGGTATCTCTCTCTCTGATAATCGATCTGATAACTGAGACAGCTACTAAGTGAATAATGGGCAGGTATTGTATACAGAGTAGATACTCTGGACAAATGGATGATTCACATCCCAGGTAAAATGGAGCAAGATTTCATCATGCTACTCAGAATGGTGCGCAATTTAAAACTTATTCATTGTTTATTACTGGAATTTTTCCTTCAATATTTTCAGACTACGGTTAAACACAGAAATTGAATAACCTCTCCTAGGTCATTGTTTATAAGAGGTAAAGTTAAGATATGAACTCATATCTAACTACAGTAGTCCCCCATCTGCAGATGATGTTCTTCATCTGCAGGAAGTTCTTCATAGGGCTGCTGTGAAGAATGAATTGATGAGCATAAGTATGAATATATTATACCTGACACATAGCAAGCACCTGGCACATTAACCCTTTCGCTATATTGGTTTAAGTCCCAAGGATTGGTAACTGCCTGGATTGGAGGGTGGGGAGAAAAGAATATAAGGCAGTGACACAGATGAAGTTGAGGTTTTGGGCCCAGGTTACTAGACATTCCTAGTACTTACCAATATCCATCTCTCACTCCCTCCTAAACACAAGAAACATTACACTTCCTACCCCGCTTTCAGCTAGGGAGGCCAAGGCCAGAACTAAGGTGAGACCAGTAAGGTGCTCAGAAGTCACAGAAGTGCCAATACTGTGCTTGCATGACCCTAAGAATAAGTACCTCCTTAAATTTTTGCACTAGATGCTTCATTGCTGTCACCCTAGTCCCAACTCTGGGTAAGGCTGTGTGGTAAGGTCTGGTCAGTGAGCTGCAACTAGCAGTGACATTTAAGAGTCAGCACTCGATGATTTTCCATGCTATCTCTGACATTGAAGAGGTCACCTGTTGTAGATGATAGAGTTCAGTGGCTCTGTGAAAAAGGCTCTCCTGCCAGCCAACATGGGCATGCAGCATGACCAATAAATAAAATTTCGTTGTGATGGGCCACTGAGATTTGGAGAGTGTTTGCTACTGCAGCAAAACCTAGCCCATTCTTACTCTTAGCATTATTTCAATCAAAATAAGTTACTCCATTTTTGTCTCTCTTAGCATGCGTACCAAACCTAGGCAGAATGAAGTTTAAATCTTAGCCCTGAACTTTTTCAGTTGTATTTTCTCTGCATCACAGATTCTTCAGCCAATAAAATGGAACTAATAAGCCATAGCTTGCCAGGTTATTGCATGGGATAAGTTGCATCCTAGTTGGCTATACTTGGGAATCTCCTTCCTGAGAAACTATTTGTGGGCAGGGAATATCTCTATATCCCCAAGGCCTACCCCAGTGTCTTGGCATCTTACAAATGTTTAATAGATGTCTGTTGATTAAGTAAAAGAAGATTTCAGTTTACACACTACAGCTAATTTTCTACAAGATGAAAGCTATGAGCCACCAGTGAACCAAGAAAATGGTACAGATTTTTTCCTGCATCTGTTCATGAATCTCTTATTTTTTCAGTACCTGCCTCAGTTGGGTTGTCAAGGTTACCTCTCACCATCTTTGGAATATTATTAGATGTTGACCCATATCATGTCAAAATTATATATAGACCTGGATGTGTGTTGGCCTTCCTTGTGGTTCTGGCTGTTGTCACTCTCTTTGCTGCTCTGTTTCCTTCATTCTACTGTATTTAAATTTGTGAAAGATTTTACAGCTTGGCTATTCATCGGAATGAAATATCATTCTGTATTTTACTGACTCAGTGGGATTTCAAGGGACTTAAATTAAAAGCATGAATAAGTGGCAAAGTTGTTCTTAGAATTTAGGTGAGATGCTACTTTTTCTTTCTAAATGTGTAGATACTGTATGGAGATCCCCTCATACTTATGGCCAGTTCTGTTCCTTCCTTAAACTTTCATCGTCACTATCATCACCAACATTATCTCAACAGTCTATTTATTTGGTTCTCTGTTAGGTCATCTGCTAAGTGCTTGACATGCATTGTTAAGCCTCACCATGACTTTATCTTTCATAAGGTGCTAGTATTGCCCTATTTTACATATGAGAAAACTGAAGCTCAAGAGAATATGTAACTTATCCAAAGACACACAGTCCTAAATATCACAGCTACGATTAAACCCATGTTCAGTCTGACTCCAAATCCTGTGCTCTTAGCTTTTCATTGTACTACTGACTAAGAGATAAAAGCAAAGGGGATCTCAAAGATGGCCCAATTTCTTCCAGTTTCATGAAGTTTTAAAACATACATTTGAAAAATGAGAATGATACCTCATATTCTGAGTATTTCAGCAGGGATAGGAAATGAAAAAGAATGATTGGAGACCCAGGCTGAAGAATTGAGATTAAATAAAACATTACTCAAAAAAATACCCTCTAATTTCTCTATAGCCTAGGCTTTTAAGAGAACAGAAAGAGGATGTTATTTGGAAAAATTGTTTATTGGGAGAAAGCATTTTTAGAGTTATGTTTTAAGGATGTACATGATGAGATTAAAAGTTAAGGAAGAGAAAATGTACACTAATATTATTCTTTAGGCCAGTATACATTATACATTGTTAAAAATAATAAATTTTCTTCAAAAAATGATCTGTTCAAACTGAATTTCTAATTGTTGAGGTTTAGCATCTTGTGTTTGTTGGCTATTTTTATTTCATCCTGTGTGAATTATCTGTTCATAAAATTTGCCATTTTCTATTGAAATACATATATGTATTTATATAAAGCACAAGACTTTTATATATTATAGAAATTAGACCTTTGAGTATCATTATATTATTGATACTGTTTATACTTCTTTGTTTATGGCATTTTCTGTTTAAATTTATTTTTAATTTTTATGTTTAAAAAGATAATGTTGATGCTA
>NW_006443124.1:2898479-2901573 GCF_000325575.1 Pteropus alecto
ATTTCATGATGATAATAAGAAGGCAGGGGGCACTGCATAATTTGTGAGGCAATTTGCAAAAGGCTTCCTGTTAGTTTCTAGGCATTATTAAGTAATAGCCGTGTGCTGACTTGGCTACTCTCCATGCAAGGCCTTAAAGCCACTCTATCAGCACTCACATCAATTTGCAATGCCTGGCTGGTCACAATAGGTGTTAACACCAGCCCATAAAATTACTGCTACTTTATGGATTTGTCGAAATGTCAAGTGACTTGCTGTTAAGAGAAAGAATGAAAGAAAAGAAAAAAGAAAGCTGGAAAGGAGGGAGAGAAAAAAAGCAAAAACAAAAGAAAAGGAAGGAATAAAAGAAAAGGAAGGAATTAAATAAATAAAAGATGAAAAAAATAGGAAAGAGTTATTGAAAGAAAAGAGGAAAATGAGAATAAAGGAGAAAGAATAGAAGAAAAGGAAGAAGTAGAGAGTCAAAATATAAGTAAAGGATGGATGGATGGATGGATAGAGGGAAGGAGGGAGGGAGGAAGGGAGGGAAGGAAGGAAGGAAGGAAGGAAGGAAGGAAGGAAGGAAGGAAAGAAAGAAGGAAAGGCAAGGAAGAATGGAAGGAAAAAAGGAATAATCAAAATAAAAAAAAAAACTTTTAAGGCTAAATCCATTTCAGCTATACAAAGAATTATAAATCCTAGGGATGAAAGAGAATACAGAGATCCTTAAAATCTCAAACCCAGAAAGGTGAAGTAACTTGCATCAAGCTCACACAGCAGATTCACAACAGAATGAGAACCATATTCCAGCCAGGTCTCCTGACTTCCATTCTAAACTACCTTCTCTCACACTTGTTGTTTCACTGAAAACTTGCTATTGGTTTGAACTGACTGCAAGCAATATCCAACATAAATAATATTGTAGCCCAAAATGGGCTTTCTGCTAGACCAGAAAACCTTTGCCCATGTGATTTTTTAAAATTGTAACACACTGCCATAACAGAATTTGACTCATAATGTTTAAACTTTAAAAATACAAATGAGCTAGCAGTTCTTTCCTATTAAAAAAAAAAAAAGTAAGGAAAGTTGTTTGTATTTTAGAATAGGAAAAAATATGTATATTTCAAATAAAATTACTTAAGATACTTTGGGAAAAGGCTCAAGTCTTCAGTACTGTTTGGTAGAATTTTTATTTTTTGCCATAGACACCTGAGGAAATACTGTGCTTTTTTCTATTGTTGTTTGACGCCAGATAGTCATAGATTTAAAAAAAAAAAAAAATGCAGGAGGTTGATATTATTGCAGTTGGCTTTTCATTTCAGTGAGTGTGATTTAAGTTAGAGATAAGACTTTCCAAAAGGGGAAGCGGATGGTGAGTTATTGAACAGCAAAAGGAACAATTATGAATGACTAGAAAACCAAAGCATTTCTCCAAATGTCCTTAAATACAGAAAAGATCCCCTTTCACATGAATGAAGTGCGCTCTAGTGTTCTTGCAGTCAGGGGGCAGGACTGAGCGAGAGCTCAGATTTCCTTTCAGTCCTGTGATTCGATGTGAGCCTGTAATAGTTAAAAAAAAAAATCCCTTTGCCCTAATTAACTGCTTATTGCTTTAATTTTCTATTTTACCTTGGCAATGGGGACCTTGCTTCATTCTATTAATTTATTTTGGGTGGCACTCTGCTGTATTAGATTAGCTGTTTAGAATTTGTGCCCATGAGGCGAGAGTATTGAGTTTCATCCATTCGTTCAACGAATATTTACTGAGTTACCTACCCACCTGGTACTTTTTGGGGTATTGGATTAAAAACAACACAGATTAAAAAATAAAAATAAGACATGGTTCCATAGTGTAGCGATTAGCACGTCTACTTTACACATAGAAGGTCCTGGGTTCGCACCCTGGTGGAGCCACGGTCCATGGTCTACGGCCATGCCACCCTGAACAAGCCCGATGTCTGATCTCAGAAGCTAAGCAGGGTCGGGCCTGGTTAGTACTTGGATGGGAGACCACCTAGGAAGACCAGGTGCTGTAGGCATAAATAATAATAAATAATAAAAAATTTAAAACTAAAAATAAAAACACCCTTCCCTTACAGGATTCGTTTTGGGTGGTGGCAGGGGCAGGGACAGAAATAGACAATAAATCAATTGGTATGACAATATATAGTATGTTAGGTAGTAATAAGCGCTTTGGAGGAAAATAATGCAAGGGGCTAGAGAGAGCAGGTTTGGTAGAGGAGCCTTAATTTTAGGTAGAATGATGAGGACTTTCTGCTGGGAAAACACTTGAGCAAAGACATGAAAGAGTTAAGGAGTGAAGCAAGGGTATACATGAGGGGATCTCTGCAGGCAAAGGGAACATGCCTGAGGACTCTGTCATGAAATGAAAAGGAAAGCAGCCACTGGGGATGCTTGAGCAGAGGGACATGATCCTATTGACTGCTTGATGGAAGGGAGCATGTTCACGAGCAAGGGCAGGGAAGAGCAGGCACTAAAGGAGGCTATGCCAATCCAGGCAAGAGATGATGACTTGCATCATGACAGTAGTAGTGAAAGAAGTGTATAACAGGTTCTGGATATATCTTGAAACTAGGAACAACAGAATTCATTCATGGATTGGATGTCAGGTATGAAAGAAAGGAAGGAGTCAGGATGATTCTAACATGGATCTGGTTATCTATAATCCACTATGTATTCAAATAAATCTCTAGCGTCCACCACCACCCTCTTCTTTTCTACCTCCTCCCACTCCAAGTCCAGCTGTATTTACAGCCAGTATGTTAATACAAGTCGTCTCCCACTAGGACTTACAGAATCTATTCTGATTTCCTTCTATGTGAGTTAAGAGAAAGCCAAGACAGAGTTTAACATTGTAATTGTAACTAGATTTTTGTTGTACTTATTTCTTTCTCTTCTGTGATTTCTAAGATTTTATTTCTGTTTAACACACTAATTATATGTGGGCCTTCGTTACTTTTAATCTTCTAGGGAAACATATATGGAAGGCAGGAAAAGAGGGAGGGAGGAAGGAATGGATGAATAGATAGAGTTAAAGAGAAAGAGATAGGCAAGCAGAGGGAGGGGAGGGAGGGAGGGAGGGAGCCAGAGAGGA
>NW_006443124.1:2901691-2913270 GCF_000325575.1 Pteropus alecto
AAATAATAAATAAATAAATTGATTAGAAAGTAAAGATATAAATGCAAGGTCGCAGTTACTGTGCAGACAGAGTGAAAGAATGTATGTGATGGATCAGAATAGATTCATCATCCATCCTGGAACTATCAAAAAAAGATAAGATACATTTTGGCAGTAGTGTGTCCTCAAGTTGACTAATGGAACCTAAGGTCATAGTTTACATTAATTTATTTTGAGGCAAAGGATAAAAAAGGAAGAAAAAAAAATAATTTAAAAGACTAAGAAAAAACCTAAGTTCAGTATGTGCTGATTCAGAAAAAAACTAAACTGTTTTTATAACTTCAAGAAGGAAGACAGCATTCTAAATTTATTGTTCTAAAAAGATAGCGAAATAGGATAAATAGCACCAGGATGATGATTTTGGATGAGACCAGATTTATTTATATATCCATGCTCCATTTCTTTGCACAACAGCTTTTAAGAATGTATATAATAGAAAAGGAGAAAAGAAACAGTTGAAGGAATCAGAGTGAAGAGAAAATAGGATAAGAAAGTAAAGCCAAGGATAAAATTAATGCACCCCAAAAAATAGAAAGGAAAAGAAGTGCCAACATAAAGTTCTATTGAGTCTCTAGAGATAGTCTGTAAATTTAGTGTTGAGCCTCCTACTCACCAAAGCAAAAAGGAAAATGTGATCATGAAAAACACCTATAGTTTCTATAAGACTAAAACAAATTAGTGATATTATGGAAGCTAAGACTAAAATCTAAAGAAACTACATTTTGTGGAGCCATCGAATTGGATGAAGACCTTGACAATATTCTTTCAACAAAGACAGTCACAGGTTTCTTAGAGACAGTTTCTTTGTACATTCTTAATGAATTGTTCATGTTTTCTATTTCTTAAACAAAACATCACCACTTAATTCTGGTAACTTTTATTTCATATTAATTTTTTTTAGAACAATTGCAAATGTACCATAAAATGATCCTTACCACCATGGTAACGATTTGACCTGGCTGTTACTTTGTATAGGCCAGCCAATGGGATAAAAAGGCAACAATTTCTAGGCATAATTTCTGCAGGTACTTTATGTAAAACAATGACATTTTTGCAGTTTCTGCCATTTGACTTGTACCAAGCAAGTTTTCTGGAAACAAATCCATTTGAAAGATTCTGCTATGATTAGCACCAAATGTACTAGATGAAAACCTGACTGGAGCCCAAACCAAGATTATGGGTTCTGCTGTGGGTATTCCTAGGATGGGAAAATTACGGAGGTCACCATCATCAGTATCAATATGACCACCTAATACATCTCTCACTTGCTCAACCGTTACAAACGTGACTAAAACTGAGCTCATTTACAATCTAAATGCATGTGTGGGATGGTAATCAGGGCGCTGTGCTAATTTAGGTATTGTGTTTTAGAGGAAACAAAAGGTATGTTAATAACTTAATTCATCTTCAAATTGACTAGAAGTTATGCATCCTCGTATAGCTCCTCAGGCAAATGAGGAAGTTCCACTTAATAAAAATTAATCTATAAAAATCAAAATGAAAAATTTTCCCCTCGTACCCACTTGATGACAAAGAATTATAATCAATGGCAAAATTGCCCTGGAATGCAAGTTTTCATTTCCTCCCCCTGGGTGGTCAAAATGTATGTGAGGTTTGCTCTCAGCCCCTCAAAAGTCCCCTCTTCCTCTTCTCTTGCTCCCTAGGCCTGTCACCCTTGTGCCTGTGCAGACATCCGAGTAAACCTGACCACTTTCACTTCTGCTGGGAAATTACAACACACTTCTTTAAATGGTAGAGAAACGGAGAAAACGTAGGTCTTCTGATACTAAATCATTGGACTGTGGAGGGTCAGTAATCTATCAAGCCCAGCAAGATCATAAAATGCCCACATGTCCGAGAGAAGGGGACATGAATGAAGAAAGAAGAAAAAGAGACAGAAAGGGAGCAGGAGAAGAAAGAGAAAGAGGTGAAGACAGAAACAAATTATTGAGTGTGAATATTCCTCTATTTATCTATTTTACAAATCCTTTTTGAGCATCGGATAGTGCCTGGCACAAGACATCACATATTCGTTTCCACTTGGGTCTGACTCGGGGAATATCTGCTGATTCAGTAGCTCTGAGCTGAACCAGAAAATTCACCAAAATTAGGAGAGTCATGGTAATAATCAGGGTCAGTCTGAAAAAAGTTCTGCCTGAGAGGAAGAATCCTCTGCTCTGAATTTTCCTCCTCTTATGAAATTCCCGGCTTCAAGTTCAAAGGAAGCAAAGAACACACCAGCGGTAGCTATTTGTTCGTCAAGCATTATGCAGTCGGCTTCTTCTGGAAGAAGGAAGGTGCAACACTTCTAAATTCGATTAGAAAGGGAGCCAGCTTCCATGATGACTGCTGCAGAAGCACATGCAGTTAACGTCCCTCAGATATTAACTTCGATGAGCACCTAATGAATGCCTATTCTGTGCAAGAATGGAGAGAAGCAAGGCACAGCTCCTACCCTCCTGGGGCTTTAACTGTAACTTCTTAATGAGAATTTTCATCTGGGTGGCAAGGAGCAAGGAAGACTTTTTCAGAGGCTGTTTCCTTAAAGTGTCGGGGGAAGGGCAGTAGGTGGTACTTTCATTCCCATTCTACAGCTGGGTAAAGTGAGTTCTAATGAAGTCAGGTTACTTGCTAAAGGTCACCCAGAGGTGAGAGCATCAGAAAAAAAAAAAAGATCACAGGATTGATGTCATGTGTTGGGTAGTTTAAACTGAAAAGGAAGAAAACATTTTTTGTGGGCTTATCTAAAAAGAAAGGTGTTGCTCTGAGTTTCTCAGTTTCATTTATGCAGCAGATAAGTACCAGGGACTAGTCTAGGCAATGAGAGTATTGCAGTGAACAAAACAAGACTCACATGGTGCTTACATCTAGCTAAGGGAGCCAGACGATGCTTCTTAAAATATATGTATTATATATAACATAACATATATTATACATATATATGTATATAATATGTTAGATTAAAAAATACTATCAAGAAAACAAGAACATAGGGGATAGAGAGCTGTGGTGGGGGGGCTGTCTTAGATAAAGAGAGGAGGGGTGGAGGGCTTCTCTGGGGAGGTGACATCTGAACAGAGATCTGAATAAAGTAAAGGACAAGTTATGTGGATATATGGGGGGCTCCAGGCAGGGGAGCAGCAAGCAGAAAGGCCTTGATATAGGAAGGTGCTTGGCAAGTTTGAGGAACAGCAAGACCAGTGTGGCTGGGGCGAAGAGAAACTGGGCAGTGGCCGGGAGAGGTGGCCAGCAAGGCAGCCAGGGGCCAGGGTGTGAACTTTGGTTTTGACTCTGAGTGAGGTGGGGAGCTGTCGAGGGTTTTAGGCCAAGGACTGCCGTGACCTCCTTAGTTTCAATAAGATCCCTCTGGCTGGTGTATGAAGACTAGACTGCAGAGGGCAGGTACAGAAGCAGAGAGAGCAGTCAGGAAGCTATTGCACTTGTCTAAATGAGAAACAGTGAAGACTCAGGTAGGGGTCTGCTGGTGGCGATGATCAAAAGTCATGTTCAGCGTGTATTCTGAATGAAAAGTCAGTATTTGCTGAAGGATTGGATATGGGGTGTGAGAGGAAGAGAGAGGCTTTACAGGTCAGATAATTTAGCTAAGCTGTAAGTCCCTCACAACTTAATATTCCTAGATACTCCTGAGGGCCAAGGGAGACACCCTTGTCTTGGACACTTAGCCTTTTGGCCTACATGAAGATGACATTATCTGTTTAGCCCTGGTTCCACTCATTATTAGCTGAGAGACTAGAGCAAGTGAGTAGCCTTCTCTACTCAGTATCTTTGCTGCAAATTAGAAATGATCATTTCTACTCTACCTACCTCGAAAGGATGTGTTGAATAAAATTCTGAAGTTCAGGCAGCACATGCTTAAGGGTCATTAGCCCCATCATCAGCACCATCAGAGTTAACATTATGAGTCAGTCGAGCTGTCTTTGGGGTATCATTAATAGATTCCAGGAAGCTCCCCTGCCCAAAAGTCTTCCTCCAACGGCCCTGTCATGATGAAAGAATTTCACAATTAGCCTGATTCTCTTCTGTTAAGGCATTGTGGACCCCAGACATCCTCCTTTAAAACAGAAACTCTAACTTGAGCTATTATTGGTCATTTGTCATTTTAGGTGAATTTGTCTATCAGATAGCTTCTCTGCCATCATAGCTGGCTTAAGCGTGGGAGAAAGGAAAGAATAAATATGGGACAAATAATTCAACAGTTGTGGGAGGGGGGAGGTTATTGAATATACTGTGGACAGATTGAGAAGACCCCTTAGGGGAGGAGCCTTCAAAAATAAACTCTGTCTATGGTAAAATATTGTTCAGATTTGCCTCATGTCATCGTGTTTCTCTCCTCCAATAAAAAAATGAAGTCCTAGAAGGGCATCTCCTTGAAATAGTTATAACAAGTAGCTACAGAAGACAAATCACTCTAGGAAAAAAACATTGGATTCATGGAGAATCAGATTCTTTAATAGTCCCTTTGGCTTGCTTCGTTTAAACAAACTGGTCCCCGAGCATCTCACGCTTCTCCAATTATGGGTGTCCCTGCTTTATCTCAGCCATTAAAGAGTCCCTTCCCCCAAATATGTCTGGAATTGCCAAGGGGTGCTGACATAATTCAGGGGTTCAGAAATAATTCTTTTGAGTGTTCCCAGTGTGATGGAAATCCACAGACATGGGCTCCGATGCTGCCACAAAGATGCCCCTCAGGACTAGAAGTCTGTCCCCATCCCGGTTGTTGTCACCATTGTGACACCGCCATCTGAAATCCTGTAGGCCCAATGCTGCTGAATTTGGAACACCCGCCAGTTGCCTAAGCTGGAAGCTCTTGTTCCCCACTCAGCAAGGTGAGGGAAGAACACTTGGGGTTCCATTCAGCTGGGAGTCCCACAGCAAATTTGCTCTACCTCAGATGTTAGGGGCTCATGATCAGGCTTTTTCACTGGAGGTGTGGCAAGCCAAATAGAGAAGTAGTCACAGCAGACCCTTCTGCAGATGCACTGCGTCTCCAAGGTTGAAACTCTGCTCCTGTCATCTTTGCAGCTACCCATCATCACCTCGGAGAGAGTCATCTCCATGCCCAAGCCAATATAACCGTGATTCAAAGTGACAGGATTTAATTGTTATCGTACTCTCACCAGGGGCCCCGCTGCAAAGTTGCTTGAGTCCCAATGTGCTAATACTTTTAAAGTGTTGTCATTCTTCCAAATCCCACCCACAGTGCCTTTCTCCAATGCTACAAACATGCCCCTAAGGTACCTGGGTCAGGACAAGTTCTGGTATTAGTTGAGAGAGTGAGTACCCCACTCTCCAGTATAGTCAGCCTTTATTATTGGAATTCCAGGGCCATTTCCTTCTTCCCTGGTGGTACCTTTTCCACCCCATAATCTGTCCTACACTTGGAGCACCCTCGTTTCTCAGACACAGGTTTGCAGGGCGTTTGTGGGCAGAATTTCATTCTTCTCTCTGAGGGTTTCTAAGCCCTCTTGCTGCAAACCAGTAGATGTCAATGAATGCACTAGGGAAGGCTGTGGTCTACGTCTACTCCTGGAAGCTCCAGATCCACAGTTCCTGATCAGACCTGGCACCCTGTTGTCCTAAACCACATGTGAACCTTTTCACTCTCCTCTCCTGAAGGGACACCAAACAGTGAATCTCACGAAGCCACAAAGACTAAAACCTCCTTTTTCCTCCCCACATCAATACTCAGGTAACATTGTAGATGATTGAATTCAAGACATGTTTAGCTGGTACTGATGGTTAACTAGGAGTTCCTAAGTGAAATTCAGGGTTACCTATAAGTTCAAAGTGGGGATGTGTTTTTAGTGGTTGCGTATAAATGCCCAACACTACTGAGGAGGCAGGCTGTGAGATGTAGGAGTCCAGCATCTTTCTTTCAAGATGCTGTGAAACATACATTGTGAAACTTTTCAACTCATAAAAGTAATATATCTTCATTGAAAAAGGAGGAAAGTACAGAAAAATATGTTGAAGAAAATAATCTATCATCCACTTCCCAAAGATAGCCACAGTTAATATTTTAATGCATTTCCTGTGATGTTACTTAGCATAAATTAATATATTTTAGAAAACAATCTAATATAAAAGCATGAAATACATAAAGGCATGTTTTTAATAGTATTATGTGGGTTTATACCCATATAATTTATGTATATACATATGTAAGTATATATTATTAATAAATATAATATAAGTAGATATAGTAGTAAGTATAAATAATATATATTTATACTTACATACTTACATATGTAAGTATATATTATTAATAAGTTATTATTAATAATATAAGTAGATATAGTAGTAAGTATAAATAATATATATTATAATATATATTATAAGTATAAATAATATATAAATAATATACATGCTTATTATTTTATTGTGAGCATTTTCCCAAGTAATTAAAAAAACATTTTTGATGGCAGCATTCCATCTTACAGATGCAATATAATTTATTTAACAATCCTCCTACTAGTTGATATTAAGATGGTTTCTAATTTTTTTTTTATCGCACACATCCTTTCTCATTCTAAGGTGGGACATAAGCACAGAATTCCTTTCTCAAGGGATATTTATATATATTTGGCATTTTGGGATATTTATAGCCTAAATGCCATCCAGATAGCTTACTCTGATTTATGCCCACCAGGTACCAGGGGCATGCCTGTGCCATAGAGGAGGCAGTGGCATACAGCTCAGCTTTAACTTTGATCCTAATTCGCTTTCCACGGTTTCAGTTACCCATGGGCAACTGCAGTCTGAAGATAGTCAATGAAAATTTCCAGAAATAAACAATTTGTAAGTTTTAAATAGTATACCTTTCTGAGTACTGAATTTCATCTCATCACATAGGCATTGTAACATTTCTCATCATCACAAGAAGGGTGACTACAGTCCACTAAGATATTTTGAGAGATCACATCCACATAATTTTTATTACAGTATATTGTTATAATTGTTCTACTTTATTATCAGTTATTGTTGTTAATCCCTTATTGTGCCTAATTTATAAATTAAAATTTATCATAGGTGTGTATGTATAGGGAAGAACATAGTATATATAGGGTTTAGTACCATCTGCAGTTTCAGGCATTCCCTGGGGGCCCTGGAACATAACCCGGAGAATAAAGGGCAACTAGTGTATTTCCTTTGCCTTAAAATGGATACATAGCTTTGTCAAATCACTTAACTTTTTTCTCTCTCAGTTTACATATCTGGAAAGTGAGGATAGTCTCATCGATTTTATAAACTGTAAACTGCCATGCAGGGATGAGGTATTAGTTTGATCATGTAATCTGCTTATAGAGCTACAGTGAATTAATTGGTGCTCTGGCATCAGACTGCTGGTTTTGATTTCTGGATCCATCGTTCATTGTTTATTATGAATCTTGGGCAAGTTACTTAAATTCTGTTTTCCTTAGTTTCCTCACCTATAAAATGGATAACAAAATCTCTTACCTCATAGGTGAGAATTAGATACAATCATGCACGTAGCATGTGTTAGTTACTATAATTATCAGTGTTAGTTATTAGTAAGTGGTGAATTTAGACTCAGTGTGAAACTGTGAAACTGAAGTCGTTGGCTTTCTGTTGAATGTCCTCAAATCCCCGGTGGTATGAGTGTGTGTCATGTAGCTACAAAGTTAATCAAAACACCAAAGTAACTTTATTCAAAATGCCAAATCAAATTAGTAAAGTCAGTGTTTTTCAAAATACGTACCCTGAAGGTATAAGCTCTACAGTGTGCCCCAGGGACTGTTCGTTGGGCATGAGGTGGTAACCACAGTGGTTTCAGAACCCCCTAAAATTGCTGGTTGATGATTGAATCCATTCGTTTTCTCCTTGGACCCACAACGAGACCTCATATTTCAGGTCCTGTGCAGTTAGGTATTACCAAGTGGCATTACGAGCCATATAGTCTCTGTCTCAACCACCCAACTCTGTCACTGCTACATAAAAGAAGCTATAGGTGACACAGAAATGAGTGTGCGTGCTGTATTGCAACAAAACCTTACAAAACTTTGCTATAGTTTGCCAACCTCTGGATTAGAGCAAGATGGGCAAGGGAGAGTTGTACTTTGTGGTTGGAAAGGCAGAAATTGCTGGATAGGAAGGACCTTGTGGCCTCTGGAGTGAAGTTTGCTTTTTATCCAAAGAGCAGGAGGGAAGACTTCAGAGGGTTTTAGAAAGGGGTATGACCTGATGTGCGCAAGCTCAATCTCAAGTAAATCAGTATTTCAGCTTTCAATCACCATGTAAACCACTGGTCCCATTTTATTGCTTCCTCCGTAGAGTCTCCTCTAAGGAAAATCAAAACAAGCCCCTAACTGAGATGATATCTTCAGGGAAAGGCCAGTAGGCAGACCCCAAGGGGCTTCATGAAGTGGCACTGACAACCTTGATGAACTTGTCATGGCTTTAATGCTAATCCATAGGCAGGATCAGAACCCCGAATCTGGCAGTCCATCATCCTCTCTGTCAGACTTAAAAATTCAGGTGATTAACATGTTAAGTCAGAAGCCCAACTAAGTAAGTGTCAGTGAAAACATAGTTGCCATAACATAAGGACACTTTTCTAATCCAGAGATATTCCTACATTGGAAGAACAATGACAATGATCATAATGGTTACCACTTATTAACAATAACTTTGTGCCAGGCACAATATAAAGCACTTTACATGATTACCTCATTCTGCCCTCACAATAAGCCTATCAGGTAGGAACTGTGGTTTAAGCCTCTTTTACAGAGAAAGTCAGAGGTTACATGACTTGTATGATGACAAAGCTAGTGAGTGGTAGAGTGGGGAACTGAATCCCCATGGTGTGAACCAGAGTCTGGGCACCTAACCACTACAACACGGTGCCACATAGGAGGCAAATGTGTTCAGGAGGTTGTTAGTGGACGTTGGATCTGTGGGGGACAGGAAGGCAGGGAAATTCAGTTTTAAGGTCATCAGGCTAACATGGCCTGATGCATCCAGCTCACATAAGAACAGTATTGCCAACAAGTCCTCAGCTCGCAGAGTTCTTTGGTACAAAACCCTATCCACCTCCACACCCCACAGCCTTCCCAACTGGGACAGGAATTTCCAAATCCTGTTATCCCCTGCATGGGGCTGGAAAAAGCATGCTGATGTTTGTTTTGCCAACTCTCTTTTCTCTCTGCATGTTGTCTTATCTGCCATTCTGTCCCTTTAAGATAATTTTGCATCCATTTTATGTGAATTTCATAGTCAAACTCTGAGGGTAATTCCATCCCACTCTACACCACCATCAGGGCAGTCCCCAACGTGATTAATTGTCCCCACCTAGTAAGATGCAAAGTGCTTCAGAATCTTTATTTATGTCTTCACTTAAAAAAAAAAAAAGAAAAGAAAAAAAAGAAAGAGCCATATCTGAAGGAAATGGTGAGTTAGAACACAGTTTGTCACGCAAAGTAATGAAAATCCTAACCTCCCACAGCGGGACTCCTCCTCAAGGACTGGAAAAGTTAGACTTGCCAGGATGTACTTGGGACTTCCCTGAAGAGTGTCTTAGGTTTTGAACGCCTTCAAAAGAGAGCAGAAATGAAAGGAAAGATCCGCTTTAATAAACGAGGCTAAGGCCATATGATCTATGAATTATATTCCCACAAACAAACCAACTCCCACGTCCACTAAACAGATGCTCCGCCCACAGTCTGAGCTAGGTGAAAGCACACTTAAGGAAAAGAGAGCAGAGACTGCCAGTGGAGTCTTCACCACCTGGAGGCTGGATGCGAGGAGGCCACAGTGCATCACAGCGCCCTGCGTTAGCCCCGGATCCACAGCTGTTCAGTGTACTACAAGGGCTTGTACCTGTCTCAGAATGACTAACTTGTACCTATGAGACATGATTTGACCCACTAATTAGTCTACCGTAAAGTTTTAATAAAAACTGTTTTTTCCTCATCTTAAAAAAAAAAAAAAAAAAAAAAACATTTTTTTTTCAAAGTACCGCTTTGATGACCAGATGAATTATCATATGGGAGTTTAAAAATTAGTCAAAGGAGACTTGACAACCAAGTTTTTAAAACTTGGCCTTGCCTTGGCCCCTGACTACTCTTGATTATAATCTGCATGAACTTTTACTTCTCACCTAAAATGAACGTGTGTCTTTTTATAAAAACAAATATTAATGGAGTAACTCTTGTGCTTTATTATTTCAGCTGATGTATATCAATGTATCAACATTCCAAAGAAAACAGAGAGCATATGTTGGTTTTCAATAACCTCTTTTCTTTTTTATTATTACTATTGACATATAATTCACATGACGTAAACTTCACTATTTTAAAACATACAATTCAATGGGGCTTATTATAGTCTTAATTCTGTACAACCATCCCCACTATTTAATTCCAGAGCATTTTCATCACCCCAAAATTAAACCCTGTACCTATTAGCAGTCACTCCCTTTTCCCTTCTTCCCAAACTCCCTGGCAACCACTAATCAACTTCATCTCTATGGATTTGTCTAGTCAGGACATTTCATATAAATGGAATCACAATATGTGTCTTCTTTCACATAATATATAACATGTTAAAGGTTCATCCATGTTGTATATGTATCGATCAGTACTTCAATCCCTTTTATGGCTGAATGATATTCTATTGTCTGCATATACCACATTTTGTTTATCCATTCATCAGTTTATGGACATTTAGGTTGTTTCTACCTTTTGGCTTTTGTGAATAATGGTGTTATATGTCTCTATTTCCCCTGGGTAGATACCAAAGAGTGGAATTGCTGGATCGGATGGTAACTCTATATTTAACTTTTTGAGGACCTACCACAGTGGCTCCACCATTTTACAACCCATTAGCAATGTATGAGAGTTCTAATTTCTCCACATCCTTACCAACATGTGTTATTTTCCACTTTTTTGATTACAGCTATCCTAGCAGGTATAAAGTATACCTCACATGTTTTTTATTTGCATTTACCCAATGACTAGTAATGTTGAACATCTTTTTATGTGCTTATCGGCCATTTGTGTGTCTTTAGAGAACTATCTATTCCAGTCATTTGCCTATTTTTTAAAAAAAACAAGGTTGTCTTCTTATTATCAAGTTATAAAAGTGCTTTATATATGCTGGACCTATACCCTTATCAAATGTATGATTTGCAAATATGTCTTTCGTTCTGTGAGTTGGCTTTTCATTTTCTTCTAATGTCTTTTGAAGTAGAAAAGTTTTTGATTTTCATGTAGTCTAAATCATCAATTTTTCCCTTGATTGCTTGTGCTTACAGCGTGATATCTAAGAAACCACTGCCTAATCCAAGGTTATAGAGATTTACATCTGTGTTTTCTTCCAGGCACTTTATGGTTCGTTTGGTTTTTTGTGTGTTTTTTTACCTCTTATATTTAACTCTTTGATTTATTTTGAGTGAATTTTTGTATAAGATGTAAGACAAGGATCCAAATTCATTCTTTTATATATGGCTACCCAATTGTCCCAGGACCATTTATGGAAAAGGTTATTTTTTTTTCTGTATT
>NW_006443124.1:2913289-2931053 GCF_000325575.1 Pteropus alecto
TCTTGGCAAATCAGTTGACTGTAGACATACAGGTTTCTGGACTCTCCGTTCTAAGCCATTGATCTATAAGTCAATCCTTCTGCCAGTACCACAGTAATTTTATTTACTATAGCTTTGTAATAAGTTTTGAAATCTGAAATTCTGATTCCTCCAACTTTACTTTTCTTTTTAAAGATTATTAAGCTATTCTGGGTTAATAACTTTTTTAAACATCTAGTTAAAAATGAAGCTACAACTCTCCAAAGGAAGATAATTTCAGAAAGACACTGTGACTGCGCTTGGTATGTAGTAGGTACTTTTGAAAATGTTTGTTACATAGAATGGATTGATTTCATCTCTGTTATAAGTCTTTGTCATCCACGCTTACACTTTGTCACTTCTTCTTTGGAGCTTTTTATCAACTCCTTCTCTTTCCTAAGAAAACCAATAACTTTTTCACTAATACACTGTACATATATCTGTCAGAGGACTTGGTATATTCCATTATAGGATTTACTTGTGTATATGGCTCTTTTCTCCATTAGACTATAACCCCACAAAAGACTAGAATAACATCTCATTTATCCCAGAGTTCCCATGTCCTGAACAGATAGCCAATACATATTTGTCGGAAGGAGAGAAAACAATAATGAAGTAAAGGAGGATAGCTAAGAAGAAAAAGGGAAAGGAAAGTAAAAGAGAAGAAGAAAAGAGCTAACATTTACTTAATGCTTATCATATTCCAGGCATTGTTTTAAGAGGCATTATCTCATGTATTCTCACAGCAACCATATGAGATAAGTACTCTTATAATCCCCGTTTTTACAGATGAAGACAGTGAGATACAGAGTTAAATAATTTGTCCAGTCATACAACTAGCAAGTAGCCTAAGCAGTCTGGCTCCTTGGTCATGTTATTAAATACTATACCACACTGCTTCTCAAAACAAAAAAGACTAAAATGAAGATCTCTTGGCTCTACCCTTAGAGAGTGGTTCAGTAGGTTTGAGGTGGTAGCCAGGTATCTGTATTTTAAACCAATTTCTGAATGATTTGATGGACAGTTCAGTTGGAAAGCAACACTATAAGGGATGAACAAACAAAACACTATGTGGGGAGTGGGGGGCAAAGCAGGGAAGAGTTGGGTGAGATTTCATACTTGGGAGGAAAAGCTAGGAAAAGTAAGAGAAAACTGGGTACTAATAAAGATGAGGGGAAATGAAAACCAAGCTCTCGGTAGTCTAACCAAGAAGGAGAACTAACCAAACAATGAATACCACTTCAGCTGGCCCTCGCCGTGCCTGTGTTGCATACCCTGCAAGAACATGTACCTTCTACCAAGTCCACATCATACCTGAAGTCTACTTCAGAGTACCCTATGAGCAAATGAATGAATCATAAGAGCAAATAAAAATAAATAATAAGAAAAACCACTAACATTTATTTATTGCTTATATGTGCCAGGCTATGGTCTACGTGCTTTATACATAAGAATTCACTTAATTCTTACAACAGTACTATGAGGCAGGTACTGTTGTCCTCCTTTATTTCACAGGTAAAGAATCTGAGGCACACAGAGGTTAAAAAGCATATCGAAGTCGCCCAGCTAACAAGTGGCAGAGCCAGATTCAAACCCAGGCAGGTTTGTCCCAGAGCTCAAATACTCTCAACCATTTTGCTGCTTCTAGAAGAGAGGGGGTGGGGGGAAGCAAGATGAGACCCATTTACATTACAGAAAAGCTACATAGATAGAGCAGTCTCGTCTGAGAAAAATGAGCACGCAAGCTCTGCTGAGCCCCTCTGCTGTTGGCCCAGCCCCGGCAGGAGTGTTGGCAAGACCATGAGAACCCAAGGGTGCTTATGCCTCCAGCGGCTGCAGGAGCGGGCCTTGGACGGCGATTCATTTGTATCCCCGTGGCAGTGGAGACAAGCCAAGACAACTGCGAGTTTCTGTGCTCCTCAAAAAGAGACTCCCTAATTAGGGCTAATTGAGTCTCTTTTGGGTGAATATCATTAAAAACACTATCTAAAAAAGAAGATGTCTGTCTTGAGTTATCCATGGAGGGGAAAATGATTTCTTTTTTTAATTCTACTACTTTGGTAGCAAGAAGAGTTTGAATGATGCTACCAGGGACTCTAAAGGACTTTTGCTTTCAGAGGAGATATGAAAATGTAAAGTGTCCAAAGGATACACTTTTGCAGCTGAACTTGAGATCTTTAAGAGCATTGCTCTACTGTGTTTCCTGATGATTATTGAAAGCAAGCACTGCGTGGGTTACACCTAGGGCAGGGATTGTCAGCCTCGGCACTGCTGACATTTTGGGTTGGGTAATTCTTTGTTGTGGGAGGCTGTCCTGTGCATTGGAGGGAGGTCAGCACCATTCCTGGCCTCTACCCACTAGATGCCAACAGACTCCCCACTTCCATCTATGACAGCCAAAAATATCTCCAGGTATTGCCAAATGTTCTCTGGGGCAAAAGTCACCCCCAGTTGAGAACTACTAATCTAGGGGAGATCGTTATAATTAATTGCATCTCTATGATCTCTTCAAGATATTTTATAGAATGTTCATTTTTTTTTTATCATAGAGCTTTAAGTACTTGGGTGTTATCATTAAAAATATTTATAAACTTAATATATTTAATAGAAGGTTATGAATATGCTGTGTTCTTGGAAGAGAGAGAGGAGACAAAGGAACAGGTGTAATAACACATTGTTAGTGATAGTAAATTGGAACTGCTACTACTATTATTGCTAGTAACTACTACTGCTACTATTTGTGTCAATTATGATGCTAAAATTATCCTACATAATCTCATTGAATCTTCACAACAGCCCTAAGAGGGAAGCCAATCATTATTCCTATTAATAGACAAGGAAACTGAGGTAAATAGGTCAAGAGCACACATCAGAGCCTGTGTTCTTTGTAATTCTGCCCTAGTCTAGACCAGTTCTGTTAACATTATTCTTCCTTTCAGCATGATCATCCCTCAGGCCTCAGACTGTATCTGCCCACCCCCACCAACTCTCGCTCATCCTTGAAGCCTCAACCTGGCTCCTCCAGAACCTTTCCAGATCTCTGCCTTCACCCTTGACCTCCTGTGCTCCTGACATACCCTGTACACCACTTTTTTTTTTTTTTATTGCACTTACTGTATCATGTCATCTGTATTCCTGTTCCCTTTCACTGGGAGAGCCTTAAGGACAAGAGCCTACCTAATTTATCTCTGTCTCCAGTGCCTTTCATATAAGCATACAATAGAAGCCCAATAAATATGGACTGTCTAATAAAAGCTTTGCAGCTAGAGGTAATGAGAGGAACATAATTACTTCTGCATGGGTTAAAGGGAGATGAGGAGTGAAAGTCCAGAGACCTGGGCAGAGAAAGAGAGTCAAACAGAGGAAAAAGAAATTACCCAAGATCTCATAGTTGGGGGTGGAGTGGGGAGGAAAGGGTGGGTCCTAAAGCCAAAGCTAAAACCCCGTCTCCTGTCCCCTCACTCAGTGCTTTATCACTGTGTTGTACAAACTTCGTTGGTGAAGTGAAAGGGTTTTGGGCAGTGATATAAGTAAACAAATGAATTTGTGGGTTAACACATGGCCAGCAATAAATTCATAAAAGGTAAATATTGACGTCTGAAGATTATATACCACTCTGTTTAGTGTGTGAGGAAAGCTTGTATGTTCATTTTGATTTCCTTGGCAAATAAGTGAGACTCCAAACAAATCATTCCATTTCTCTTGGCTTTTATTTCTTTGGGGTGTAGAATTTTGCTGTTTAGAGAGCACGTGATCAATTTCTATGTTTTTAAATATCTTTATTTGAGCACACTTAGCTGGCTGTTGAAAATGTATGGTTCTCTTAGGTTTCATAAGGATCAAATCCCACAACGGTATGTAACTTGAATGGTTTATAGAATTATAGGACCCCAAAGCTTTGAGGAGCCTGGTAAATCATATAGTGAAAATTTCTGGCTAGCAGCTCGGTTTCTTTTACAGAATTTCCAGCAGGTGCTCAATGAGCCACACTTCACAATCCATGATAAAAGGAGGAAAGTGGTTTAGTTTAAAGGAAGCTAGTATAATGTTTGGGGTAGGGGGGGATGGTAAAGAAAGCAGGGGAGCAGGAAGACAGATAAGCAAGAAGGAAAGAGAGAAAGAAAGAGACAGACCTTTCTGACTGGGGTGTGACTACATGTCCATCTCACTTTCTGCAGGGATGATGATCATTTGTTGATTTGTTTACATTGCCAGTCACTAGCACAGGGCTTAGTGACAACAATAATCATGTATCGTAATAGCACTTATGAACTGTCAGAGACTGTGCTAAATATTTTTTATAGAATAGCTTATTTAATCTTTATAAAAATCTTACAAAGCAAATACCATTATTACATTTATTTTTCCAGTAAGGAAATTAAGAATCAGAAAGGTTAAGTAACTTGCCTAAAGACATGTGTCTACTAGAAGTAGAATCTCAAGCCTATTTCAGGCTGAGCTGGAACTATTAATAACTAAATAAATGTTTATTGAATCCAACTAATGATATCCCTATCTACCACCACATCTTACTCCCCTGCTACAAATGAGAGAACAGTATAAAGTATACATATATAAAATAGTAGCAATATTTGTATAAGAACTATGAATTTAATTCAACTAAGCGATTGGTTTTTCACATTGGTGAAGTTTTCCCTTCAGCTATCAGGTTTGGGTTTCAAAAACACAAATAATAAGATATTAAAATATTTTAATACTTCACTAGGTACTGTATTTAAGTTAATATATTATCAAGCCTACTATAAACAAAGCAATAAAATATAAGGTTGGATCGATAAGGAAAGCAGAGTAATAATTTAGGCTGCTCTAAAGAGAAACTAGGTAAGATATTTCTTTGGAAGGATTACCAGAGTCTTGGATTTTTTTCGTTTTTTTTTTTGTTTGTTTGTTTTTTGTTTTTTTTTTCTTTTACAGTATGGCATAAAATAGAGATGCAATTTCTATATTAATAAAGATGAAAATCTGAGGCAGATGTAGTTGGAAGAAGTGAACTAACTAAAGGTAGATATTCTCATTTATGTAGGTGTATATTAAATAAAGGAGTTTGACCATCTCACCTACTTAATCATTAACAGGAAACTCTAGACAAACTCGTAAAGCAGGTAAAGTTTATTTTTAGGCATTCAACTGGCTTCTCTTTCTGGCTTCCCTTTTTCTTTTGGGGTCACCCTAGATGCCTAGTAATCTTAGCCAGCCTCTCTCTTCCAAAAGGAGCAGCACCCCATATTTTAGGCTGTTACTTATGTCAGAGTCTTTTCAGACACAAGTGTTAAAGAGTTCACTCAAACTGACTGAAAACAAAATTTATCGGAATGTGTAATAATAGTCAAGTCTAGGGGCAACCGTAGCCCCAAGAGCTAGACATTCACTTTATATAATAGAGAATCTGTCTATCTCCAGATCTATTTGCTTTCTTAATTTTTTCATCAGTCTCATTCTGATGGAGGCCCTAAATGGTAGAATACAACTGCTCCAAACTTGCATCTTATCAGCTTAACTGCTCTTGTTGAAAAGGGTAAGTTTCTGATCGTCCCAGAAATCCTAGAATGAAGTGTGACGTGCCCATCTCTGAACTAAGACTCTACTAGGCCAGGCCTGGCACGTCTACAGATTTCAGGATAGGGTTAATCCCACCACCACACATGGACTGAAGTTGGGGAAAGGATATTTTTCCAAAGAAAGATTGAGTTCTTAGTACCATATGTGGAGAGTAGATGCATGACAGACAAAAACAGTATCTCCCCATCATATGGTTATGATCGAGGACATACTTGGTACCCTCACAGAATGGAGGTTGGTCATCAAAAGCATTGTGGTATCCCTAAATAATCCCTTGCAGGTGACACTTCCCAGTTCACATGTAAACCAATCCTCTTAAATTTATAATATAGTGAACATAAAGATGGATTCAGCAAAACTGGATCCGTAAGCAAGGCACAGCGATCTTCAGGTGGTAGCCTGTTCTGCAGAGCTGTCCATGACTCCTCTAATTAAATTTTTCT
Source organism: Pteropus alecto (assembly GCF_000325575.1). NCBI lineage: Eukaryota > Metazoa > Chordata > Mammalia > Chiroptera > Pteropodidae > Pteropus > Pteropus alecto. Next base: position 2,919,331 of record NW_006443124.1, read on the forward strand.
AGACTGCCTAAAGGAAAATGGAAGTGGAAAATGAGCTGGTAATGGAAAAGCATTTTTTAATAAGCCCATTAATGTGGCAAATTTGGTGCTTAACGATTGTTATGAATTACATTTGCCTGAGTATTTCTATACCACAGAAAAACTTTCACAATGGTATAAAGATATACATACAAGAATATTCATTACAGCACAGCTATTCCTGTTGAATAGTGAAAAATTAGAAACAAATATTTATCAACAAAAAATAAATAAATTAAAATATAGTTAAACAATAGAAATACTGTACTGGTATTACCTGAAAATATTGACATGAAAAGATGTCAAAAAACATGTAATGAATAAAGTTGAACAATATGCATAGTAAAATCCCATTTTTAAAACAACTTTAAGTATGTGTATGCATGCCTGCACATATACATTCATAGACAAAAAGAGTCTAGAAGAACACATACTAACTCTTAAAAATAGTGACATCTGCAAAATGGAATTGTGTGAAGGAGCTTTTACTTTTTTACTTTATGTATTTCTGCCTTCTATATGTTTGGATTTTTAAAATAAGTATGCATTTTTTTATCGTGTTATTTAAAAGAATTTTTAAGACGGAAGTGATATCAAAAGTTATGTTTTGTTCTGCTAAGGCCATCCACACAAAGATAACCATTTTTCTTGGGAGCCTCCAATCTTCCTTTTGTAAAATCTTTCCCCATTTGTCATATTCATAACTCATACCCTCCCTCACTCCTCACTGCTCTCCATTTGCTCTTTAGAGCGACCCAGTCAGGACTCACATCCTTATTAAGCATTATTTCTAATAAAAAAAGATTGACTTGTAAAGTATATGTCGAATGTAAGAACAGAATAGCCATTCAATAACCTATTTCTTTTCTCTTTTTTCCCCACAATTTATCTTTTCACTAATTCCTGACAAGTCCTGAACTATTCATAATAAAAATAAATTTAGGAAGAGATAGATAGATAGATGATAGATAGATAGATAGATAGATAGATAGATAGATAGATAGATAGATAGATATAGGTATCACATTGGTGGAATAAAATTGAGCAGTTAGAAACTGATCAAGGAGGCTCTGGTAGTCTGATGAACAGAAACACATGTGATGACATCACTGAGAGATAAAATAGAAAATGAAAATCAAGAACAAGGAAAGAGAAATAAAAATATGCTGGACATCATTCAATAACTATTTGCTGATGGTAATTATAGGGATGGAAAACCCATCAGGCCTATGGAGCTAAAATTAATCAGCAAATATTCATGGAGTGCCTCCTGCTTCTATTACTGGTTCTGGCTTCCTGCCTGCCCAGTGCCCAGGCTGGAGACATTTGCATGACATTCAGCTTGTCAAGACAGAAGGAGCAGAATAAGCAGGCAGAGGCTCGCAGCAGCCTTCTATACCCCATCATGTTTGTGGAATCACAGTCAAGCGAGACAAATTCCTTATGTGAAAGACTATAAAACTGGCCTATACATTGTAAACATCACTACATCACTTGAAAAGGGCCCGATTAAATAGAAGCACTAATTCTGCAAAGCAGCTGTCAATTCATTTGTGTACTATTTGAAAATTTTTAAGTACAAATCCACACTCTTATTATTAAAGTAAGGAAAAGAATCAGTAGGACTTGTAACAACTATACTTAATTTCCAGGATTCTTTTTCTTTCTGACAAACATTTTAGGTCATGACTAATTTCATTAAAATGTAAAATATGATGTTGATGTCACTGTTAATGTTTCGATAAATAGCTATTATAGTGGACATCTGTTGTTTTTGGCATGGCCAGAATCCCTTTTCTCCTACTTTAGTTTAAAAGCCTAATTATTTGTGGGAGCATCTTCTCTCTCTCTCTTACTCTCTCTTTCTCCCCCTCTCCTTCTCCATCTCCCTCCCCCTTTCCTTTCTCCCTCCTTCCTTCCTTCCCTTCCTCCCTCTCTCTTTCTTTCTCTGAATTGTATCCCACTCTTAATTGTCAGTGGTGGGCACTTGACCTAGGCTTTGCCAATCAGAGTACAAATTCCTTACATCCCTTGGTCATGAGATGAGCATGTGGCCCAACTAGATCAATGAAGCCCCTCCTAGGGACACCCATCAAAATTACCGGGAAATAAAAACTCTCTTTCATCCAAGTTACTAAGCTGGTAGGATGTTTTAAATCCAAGTGCTGCAGACCACCGAGTGGAGGTAGCCTTCCCAGGAATAAAGCAAAAACAGAGGAAAATAAAGCTGAGAGATAGAGTCCAAGCCATTTGGATACCATTTGAGCCCTTGGATCGAGCCTGCCCAAGACTAAACTTCTCTGGACATTTCAGTAATTCAAAGTATTTTCTCTTTGCTTTAACTGCATTTCTTTTAAATGTTCCAAAAAAAACAAAAAAAACAAAAACGTTCTGATAGAATAGTAATGACAAATTTTCTTTCTGAGCATTATTTCCATGAAAAATAAATAAATAACCTGAAGGGAGACCTTTCATAATTCAAATCAGTCATGCTCACCTAGGAACCCTCCCCGACCACCATGCCAGTACCCACACCTGCCTCCCTGTCCTTCAACAACTCAGTGATGTCGTGAGGCATATGTAGTGCCCTATGCATCTACCACCACATTTCCACAAGCCTGGGTTGTTCAGTAATGACTTGTTATTGTATCTGTCTCCATTTCCTCAAGAGTAGAGATTGTATATGACCATGTTATATCCTCACAGCCTTACAGTGGGGCCTAACATGTAATAGTTGCTATTTTGAAGAAATTACATTTTGCTGAAGGAATAAGTAAATGGGAGAGAAAATTATTTGGGGAAGTCCTTTCTATTAAAGATTGCATGGTTAATTGAAAGCATCAATAAAATAACTAATTATCAGAAGACCAAAGTGAACCAAATTGATATATCCATACTGAGTACTGAAAGTGTTGGTCATTGGTAGCTATTTAGTTGAGAACTTGTCTTTTCTCGGTTATTGGAGTTGAAGGGGCAGGGGGTGTAAATGGGGAGCGGTAATTCTTTCTTTTATAAAACATTAACTACTTTTAAAGTTCCATAAAATTTAATAATCTCTCTTGCAAAGTGTTAAAATCCAAACATACAACCTGCAATGTGGAGTATAGGTTGTAGATTGTAAGGGAGGAAGTAGGGAGAGCACTAGTAGCCAGAAACTTTCTGATAACTAATAGGCAATACAGTAGGGTGGCTTATGGTAGCGTCTTCTTTATGACATAGCACAGAAAACTGGGAACGAGGTCATGAGAAATGTAAAAAGAGGCAGCGCTATCTGTGTAGCAGAGGTGATTGAGTGAGAGAGTTTCACAATTAAAATGGGCAATGCGAGAAAAAGGAATTTCTAATTTGGGACAGGATCAAGGCATTGCGATGAACGAATAATCCTTCTATATAGGCAAAAATCTTAGTAAGATTTCTAGATGAGTAAGGAAACTTGTGGGTATGTGAGTTCCAGTTATGACATGTTGCTGGTATTTGGAGTTTCCCTCCCCGCCACCACAGCCAGGCAATGAAGCCTAACTTTCTCCATGTACTTCAAAGATATTTACTTAAACTCTAGAATAGCTTATATTTTCTGGCCTCCTCCTTACATGCTGCTCCTGACTCCTCTTCTCAGGTGCAGCTTCTGTGCACTCACTTCCTTCAACCATTGAGCCCTCTTAGTATTCATCAGGCTTAGCTAGGCAGTTCCTGAAAGTCCATCTCTTCTGTAGAACTGCCGAATGACTGGTTTGCTTTCCTTTGGCCTCCAAAATGCTTCTGCTGTCCAACCATAGCTTCCCACCTCCGCTGCCACCACCCCAGTACAAATCTCAGTCTTTCCCAGGACGAAAGCACCTGCTACCTCACTGCTCCCTGCTTCTTCTCTTGGCCCCTACAACACAGGCTCCACATTATTAAGGGCAACGATCTTTTCAAATAACGAATTAGATTATGTCCTTGAGTGTGCTGATAAATGTTTAACAACTGCTGGGAGGGGCACTATCTATTTTTCTATTATAAATGTTACTGATATAAAGGCTATATAACATATAATTTATTTTTTAAAATAAAATGCAACATCCTTTATAGTAAATTCTATATAGATCATTGATTTTCACAGAATGGTCTCTGATTTTTGCCAAACTCTTGTATCCATAGTAAACCTGCAGTTGCAATTCATCCAAGTTTGGCAGAAATGGACAACACATAAGTATTTGATTAATATTCATTTCAACAAAGAAGTTGCTCATGCCACTGAAGTTCAAACATGAATGTTGGTTGATTTTTCTTTACATTAACAAGCAAGATAAAAGTGAAACAACAAAGAATATGATGGACTACACTCATTTGTCAATGATAGCAGTGGCTTCTTTGCTGATCAGATAATAGTTTCCAAGTATTGAAAAAATATTTCCTCTTTTTTTGTGTGTTATTCATAAACTAACACTTTTAAATTTAATCTTTATTATTAAATATTCTTCCATCACTTTCTTAAGATTGGACAATCAACAAAATAAATCAAGCCTGATTTGTAGGGTTTTCCAATTTCTGTAGTATAAATTCTCCACCACGGATGATTTCAAACTACCAAAATAACATTTCTAAATGCAGAGTTAGAAATGCTGTATCACATATTTATATAGTAAGTCCAATACACAGAACAGAAAGAAATAACTTTATAAAGCATAGATAATAATAAAATAGGAAAAAATAGTAAAATAATTAAGTGAAGTTCTGAGCATTTATTACCTTTGTTTTAAAAATATTTAATAGTAAGTTTGTAAATAATTTAGTTTATAATATTGGCTATGATTAACAGCTGACAAAAAATTCCTGAAAATATAACAACCAGCTCTCGAAAGCTGGTACAGCTAGCTCCAGCACACTACTGAATCACTCCTCTGCTTAAACTTTTAGGCTGCCCGTTGCACTGATTATCTGGGAAATGAGAGAAGAAAGGCAGTGACTATTTTCAATAAAATTAGTTGTCGTGAATTGATGATGCAAAAATTCTACAAGTCCCTCCCTCTTTTCCCAACCAGGCTTTATGTTTAAAAACTCCTTTAAAATCAACCCCCCGATTTGAGCCTTCCAGATTTCCTGTGAGATAGGTGGAGCAGATATAATTATCTTTCCTTTACAGAGGAAACAAGGCTGAGAAGAAGTAAACAATGGGTCCCAGCTCATTCATTAAAGTAAATGGCAGAATAGGATTTTGAACCCAGGTCTTATATTGAAAATTAAACATGAAGCTAGAGAAAACTTAATTGACTAATACTGACATCAAAATTTTTAAATTGTAACAAATGTCCTTTGTAACTTTTCAGAGTCTGATATAAAGTCATTCGTATCTTGTTGAGGAATCCATATACCAAGGATGTTTTGATCTTTTAAGTTCCAGTATTTCTAACTTAGCTTAAAAAAAAAAAAAGGCAACAAAAAAACATTGTGACCTAATAAACAAATAGGGTATAAGCTCGAAAATGAAAATGTAGGTTCTCAAAAATGAGCTGAGAGTTTCCACCTAGAAATTGAGCGGATTGAAACAATCTCTACCAAAGAACATGGGACAGAAAGGAGATTAAATCAGAAAAGGAAGAAAGCTAATGACATAATGGCCAGCCACAAATGCCACAAATGAAAAACAAAGTACATAATACTAGTTGCAATTATTCAGTGTGCTTGCTCTAATGTCTCCGAACACTAAAAACATTAGGTTCCTTCTTATTGCAAAACTTATCTCTTTTATCTTCTGATATTTACCTCATCCTTGAATCAAACATTGCTTAAGCTAAGTTCTGCCAACATAAAGAATATAGACTTCACAAGACACCCATAGAGCATTTCATGCATATGAGCACAAATATCATATGTGCATATGATAAATTAGGTTGTTATGATGAAATCAGTGAACTATCATGAGAAGCAGCAAGACACCAGGAATGCTGGTAACAATTCAGCATTTCCCACTTCATGTGAGAAATGAAAAACATAGTTCCTTGTGTTTTTTTGTTAACTCCAATTACAAAGAAAAATACCAAAGTAGAATTCATTATGATTAAGAGCTTGCTGTACTACTTCTGTATTGTTTATAATGGGCATGTCTGGTATAAAATACACATATTGAAGCAGAAAGAGATGAGGCATTTAAAGCTCAGCTGGGTTCCCTTGAACCCTTATCTTACAAAGTCAAACAAGAATAGAAGTGTTTCCCAAAGTCGAGATATTATTTTAAAAAGGCATCTAATAGCTATGACAGCTGCAGGAATAATTCTTTTAAAATGAGTTCTGACAACCTGCAAAAGCTTCTTCTGTTGGTTTAATATAAAGTTAACATAGTCAATGAACTATCATATTCAAAATTATTAATATGTAAAAATGATAAAAATTTATTTGATTCTAACATACATTTAGCATCATAGATTTAAAGTGTGTGTGTGTGGAGAAGTTAGATTAAATGACACTAGAGCAATGATAAGGAATTATGAGCTATAGGAAAATAAGTCACAAGGAGATGTCTTATGTAAAAGAAATAAACATATGTGATAAACAATAGTAGAGGTGGAATGGATGTGGTATAAGTTGTGATCTTTCTTCGACAGAATCTCTCTTCTCCAGCATTACTCAACCCATTCATCTCAACTAAACCACGTTCTCCATTCTCCCTGGAAAACATACTGATTGATGCCCAGGGCATGCTGAGCACTGGAGCCAAGGTTAGTTCTTGTACTCCACACATTTCTTCTCCCACTTATTAAGCTGTATGCTTACCAATAGTTCCTTGTGTTTTTTCCCCAAAACATGTTTATTCCATTTGTGCTTGTTATTGTAATTACTTAATTAAATATTAAGTAAAATAATAAAATATAAGTAAAAAAAATAGTTGTTCTATAAAATCTAAATGGAAAGATATCATATAAACAATTGCTGTCAAATTAAGTGGATATAAGAAAACTTTAAAAGATCACGGTGATGGCAGGGGGGATGAATCATAAAAATTTAGAAATCTACATCATGTTATTTTGTAAGTACTTTTAACTTCTTGCTCTACTTTCTTAAAATGGGGAAAATAGTAATACTAAATATTAATAATAATCGCTAATGATAATTAAACACTTAATGTCCCAGGAAATTAGTCTAAGCATTTTGCATATATCGAACTTGTTTAATCTTCATAATAACTTGAGTTAATACTACTATCATCCCCATTTTACAGGTGATGGAAACTGAAGCACAGATGGTTAGGTTGCCCAACATTACATTCCTCGTAGTGGTGGAGACAACCCAGCCAGTCTGGCCCTTACCTGCAATGCTGTAGTGATGCATTGTAGGTGTAGTTTATACATGAACAAAGACATGGAACTCCAGTCAGTGGTCTCACAAAAGTTTTAGACCTTCATCACAGGATTAGGAAACAAATGTTCAATTCCAAGTTTTAGCTTTTAAAGCTGAAATTTGCAAGTATAATTTTTTTTTAATGATTCCCTTGCTTTAACTGACATTTAATTTAATTAAATACCAATCTAATTGCATCAGCTAGGCTTGCTTGCCCTAGAAAGGGGCAGGTAAAAGATTATGGCCTTAAATACCAGAATGGGAGTTGGGGGTCTGTAGATAATGGAACAGGGCATTACTGTAGATACTTGAGCCGGAGCATGGCATGATTTCATTGATGTTTTAGAGGAGTAATCTGGCATTGAGACTTGGACCGTTTTAATGGGAATAGAAATGATTAAACAGATGAACAGAATGGGAGAACTTGGAAAATATATCAATTACTGTATAGAGGTAAAAGGTGGTTTGGTTATTATTTAGGTTTTAAAGTTTTTTGGCCTTAGGATATAGTCTCAGACCCTTTCCATTCATTCATTCATTCATTCATTCATTCACCAATTGTTCACTGAACACCTACTGTGCACTAGTGATACAGTGGTGAAAAAGAACTACAGGCCCTGCCTTTACAGAGCTTATGTTCTAGTGAGAGATACAGAAATTTAATGAATGAGCCCACAAATAAGGAATTATCATTGTAATGTGCTACCAAGGTACAGGACACTATGAGAACACATAATAATGAGTCTTAGTTGTTTTTGTTTTGTTTTGTTTTGTTTTGTAGTTGTTTTTGTTTTGTAGAAGGGGAACGTTCCGGTGTTTAAACATGAGATAATAAAAATGAGTATCTCACGTAACACTTATACACTTTTCGTTAACTCATTTGACCTCCACAACAACCCAGTAAAAATGATTGTTTTATTGTTTTATTTTAATTCTGTTGATTCATTGTTTTATTTTAACTCTGTAAAACATTTGTCGAGCGCCCACTATTCACTGGGCTCTGTTTTAGGAGTAGGACTTATAGCAGTGAACGAAACATATCCTTGATGGACTTTGGATACATCACCTTCATTCTCACCTCTACTTCTCAATCAATTATACTCTTTCAGATGAAGATTAATCCTATTCTCTTGCAGTAATTGTAACTTCCCAGGGTTATAGATTAGTTATTGTCATAGCTCAAGTGTTAAGATAGTATGTATAAAACATTTTCAGTAGTGCCCAGCAGACACTAGAAACTCAGTAAATGTTAACTATTGTTAGAATTGCTGGTATTATTACAATGCTTAACTCACATCCTTTCTAGTACACTGGGTTTCATTTCTTGAACTAAATTCCGTACACACTTATTGTGGGCATATCATGGGATTTACATATGCTTTCATGGGAATTATGAGATCAGTGAAGAAAAACCTCTTTAATATGTCTATTTCTACTTTCCACACATAGTTGCTGTGTGACCTTGTATAAGCATCCGCCTCTGTAAGCCTCGGTTTCCTCATGTTGAAAAATTAGAATAATACCTATCTATTCAGTTGTTGTTAGCAAAAGTGGGTAGCATAGTTGAGGTGGGGTGTTAATAAATGTTAGCAATATAGCATAACAATTCTAACTCTGAAAAACAGATTCTCTAAAGTTTATTTATGCTTTCAAATGAAAATGAAAGACTAAAGAATAAGAATTTCTACCAAAATCAAAAATTAATAGACTACTGAAAAGAACACTTAGGAAAATTTCACACTTTCGCTCAATTGAAAGTGTTTTCAACGGCGATTTTTAAAATGTGACTCTCCTTCCATTTTAAGATGGTCTGCTGGACCTGCAGAAGAAATGAGTAAGGAAAGTTAATTGGCAACTTTTGTAAAGTTGGGTGTTATCTAAAAGTAGAGTACCCACCACCTAGGATTTGAACAGGTAAGAGATGGTGAGTATTTTTTTAGAGCAGAGATTCAACAATGAAGTAGGTTTATGGTATAGGGAGAAGTACTCTATTAATAGATAACTTATGGTCCCTTCACATGTATAATATATATACAAATTATTACTTATTTATATATGAAGTATTTATATATAATTCATAGTATAACTTTTAAGCAGATTTACAAGGATAATCATATTAAGCCACTTTTAAAACATGTGTAACATTAAGTTTGGGTCTTGATTTTTTTCCCCCCATGATATTGTTGGTTGTTTTGGGACTCAATTCACAGAAGACATCTGATTCTAGGAGACTTGGAAGGTGGCCAAACTGGCAAATAGGCAAAGTAGTGTTCTTGGAGTGAATTATCACTTGAACTAAATTCCATACACACTTATTGCAAGCCTATCATGGGATTTACATACTCTTTCTTGGGAATTATGAGATCAGTGAAGAAAAACCTCTTTAATATGTCTATTTCTACTTTTCACACATAGTAGCACTTAGTTGTCCTCTATGAGCACCAAGGCAAAGGCCTCTCTCTCTAGTCGACTTGCACCAAGTGAAAAGAGGAGTCATCTCCTCTGTATTCAGAAAGGGGTTCTCTTAACAACTGGACTGTTCAGCACTCTTAATAAAATTCTGGTTGAAGGTTCTACGTTGGCAAAGGTTTTGGTTCCCTTTTCTGTGGCAGCGAACGTCTCTTCCTTTGCCAATATGGCGGTCCTAGAATTGTCTGGAGGCGGCCGTTGCAGATCGTCTCCGGACAGCAGCTTGCTAGAAGCCTAGTTCTCTCCTTTGTTTTCCGACAACACATAGGGCGGCGACTACCCTCAGAACCGAGGAAGGGCTACTTTAGGTGCCCAGATCGAGAACCTTTGCAAAGATGGTGGCCGCGCGGCCTGTCAGTATCAGCGTCCTTTACCAAGATGGCGGCGGGCGGCTTCCGGCACGCGCTTCCTCCAATCCTCTTCAAGATGTCAGAGCAGAGGCGGCCGCCGCCGGAGTCGGAGTGCGGCCTGATGAGAGAGTAGCTACAGCTGAGAGCCCAGGCAGGGGCTAGGTGGAGCTGCGCGACAGCCTCCGCCTCCGTCTGGAGCTGGCAAGCACTGTCACCTGTGGGGGCGCAAAAGTTACCTCCTGAAACCCTAAAGCAACACAGCACCACCTTTCCCCGAGTCACAAAAATTATGTGTGCCGCGCAAGGTAGGAGGAGGCTCGGTCCCGACATCGTCCAAGCCCACCGGACGCGGTGCGCTGGGGCAGGGGGCCTGGGCTGGGGCCTCCCGCGCGGACGCCCCTCGCCCCTCGCCCCACGCCCCTCTCCTTAGGGATTAGCCACGTGTTTCCCTCGGACTGAGGGAGAGGCGCGTAACGGGAACAGCTGATAGGAGCTATATGCTGACATTTTAAAGCTGCGTGTATTTTGTTTTATTTGGAGGGGCTGGGGTCCCATGAACACGAAAGGGTGGGCGACGCATTGAGTCGAGTGCAGCAAAAGTCAAGATTCGGGAAGGGGCCTCCACGGGACACTTGGACGCGGGCCATGGAGGGGGTGGAAAGAGAGGTCAGGAGTTTTTTTTGGGGGGGGGAAGGAATACTTTGCAGGCAACTTACTATTATGCCTGCAACTTGCTTTTAGGCCTTCCACCCCCTGCTTTCCTTAAAAATATGATTTTTTAAAAGTGCAAAGAAATCCAACTCGCCGGAGGTTTTGCATTTGGCGTGCAACTTCCTTCAAGTGTGAGCGCGCTGGGAGGGAGCGGTGGGGGTTGAACTTGGCAGGCGGCGCCTCCTTCTGCCGCCGCCGCCGCCGCCGCCGCCTCACAGACTCGGGGAAGAGGGTGGGCGGAAACCGTCCACGGCGCGTCGGCCGCGGCGGCAGCGGCTGCAGACTGGGCTGCCCAGACGATGCTGGGGTGGGGGACCTGCTGGCACGCGACTGCCCCCCGGCCCAGAGTACGTATGCGCTGACCCCTCTGCCTTGCGCCCCCTGAAGCCTCCCCCGAGGGCGTGTCTGGACGGTGGACCCCAAGTGCAGCCGCGACGCTGCGGCCCCGTTTCCGTGCAAGCCTGTAGCTCCGTGCGAAGTGACACTTCGCGCAACTCGGCCCGGGGGTGTGGGGAGAGGCCGGGGGTGGCGGCGCAGACCACCGCCGCCGTTCTGCTGCGGGCCGCGCAGGGGCTCCCCTAGCCAGCCCGCTGTCACCCGCAGGGGCGCTGGGGGCGATTGCAGCTGAGGGACTGGGCGAGCTCCGGAGTGGGTCGGGAGTTGCGGAGCTGGGCGGGGGCGGGAAGGAGGCAGAAGAGAAACTAGTAAAACTCAGCTTTTTTCTTAATCTCGCCCGAGAGATACCAGGTCGCCCCCCGCCGACGCCGTCTCTCCTTTTTCCTGGGGGCGGGGGTGTGAGGGCGAATAGAAGCCCCGCGCACCCCGGGGGGGGCGGCGGGTGGGCAGGCGCCGTCGGGG
>NW_006443124.1:2931204-2940921 GCF_000325575.1 Pteropus alecto
GAGTGGGAGCGCGTGTGTGCGAGAGTGTGCGCGCAGTGGCGCCGCCTCCGCCCGCCCCCCTCTCGGTCCCGCTCGCTCTCCGAGGCCGGGCGGCCCTTCGCGTGTCCGCACTCCCTCCCCTCCTCCTCCTCCTCCTCCACCATTTTGCGAGCTCGAGTCTGTGACGGGAGCCCGAGTCGCCGCCCGCCCGTCGGGGACGGATTCTAGTGGGTGGAAGAAGACGCCGCAGCTGGAGAACAGCCGAAGCGGCGGAGCGCCGGGACGGAGGACGCGCGCCCGGGAGCCTGGCCCGCGGAGACGGGCGCGGGGTGGGGGGCTGGCTTGTCAGCCGGGAAATGGGGGACTCTCTTAAATAGGGGCTCTCCCTTCCCCCCACGGAGAAGGGGGCGGCTGTTTACTTCCTTTTTTTAGAAAAAGAATCTCTCTCCTGCTCCTCCTGCTTTCACACGCTAAGTTGTTTATCTCGGCTGCGGTGGGAGCCGCGGACGGTGGCGCGTGAGCGGCACCACGACCGGAGGTAAGAGGCTGGGGGCCGCGACCCGCGCAGGCGCTCGCTCCCCTGAGGTGCGGTTCGGGGGCCGCCACGGGAGCCCACAAACTTTTATTAGCCTCCGGGGGTGGGGGCTGGCGAGGGCTGGGCGACGGTGACGAAAGGGCAGTGCGCGGGTGACAGCGCTGGCCTCTTCCTCTCCCGCGGCCGCCTTCCCCCGGCCTGGCCGAGGGGGAGGAACCTGAGCTCTGACTCTGCTCGTGGAGCCTCGTCGAGCTGCCCCAGGTCTCGAGCCTCTTGTTCCCTGGCGTGGTATCCTGGCCTCTCGTTTTCTTTCAAGTCCCCTTCCTTTTCCCTCCCAGGGGGCCGCCCAGACACCCATTTTTATGGTGAACGCTGAGCCGCGTCTGAATTCTACTCTCCCGAATATTTCCACTCCGCCCTGGTGCGCCCGAGCGCGATCAGGGTTTCTGTCAAGGCTCCAGCGCGTCTCAGTTCTGGCGGGCGCGCAGGGTGTGAGGGTGTGTGTGTGTGCGTGTGTGTGTGTGTAGTGTGAGTGTCAGCGCACACGTAGGGGGCTGACAGCCTGCAACTTGGAGACTTCGGTCAGGGCTGGCGTTATCGGGTAGGAGTGGGCGTGTCGGAGGGAGAACTCAACAGGTCTGTACACATTTCTCTTTTAACCTCGCACTTTTTTCTCCCCTCACCCCCAAGAGGGTTTGTTCTTTGGCGCTTGGCAGCATTTCGCGCCTGACGTTTTTTAAGTGGCTGCTTTTCGAAAAAGACCCTGACGGTAATCGTCTTCTGGTGCGGTTTTTGACAAGCGCGTTTGACGATTGAGGTTGCAGACTTGATAATGGCAGCCTTGTCATACCACGTAAGACCCCTTGGCATAGTTCATTAAGGCCGATTAACGTGCAGCGTTATTTGCGATTTAAACTGGAGGATACAGTCATTGGAAGGATCGTTTCGTTTTATAAGGTATTGTTTTGGTTTCGAGTTTGAAGGCAGCTGTCAAAGCGGTGTAGAAATTCATTAGGTCTATTTGATACCTTGTGTTTAGAGATCTTTATCAGATAAACAGGGCGGAGAGGAGGGGAGGTAAGCAGTTTACCCTCAAGATTTGTAGGGGCAGATCCCTCACCCCTCAGTCTACCTTCATCATACTCCATTTTCAGCGAAGGCCAGTGAAGTTTATGTTTCTTAAAGTCTCCGTACGGGAAAAGTTTCCTTTCATTGGATGGGATTTGACTAGGATGTCGCAAATGTGTTTATCCCTCCTCTTAAAACATCCCGATGATTACCAATATATTAGCAAACTAATCCTTTAGAGAATAAGCCCAGAATTGAGATAGGTGAAGATTGAGAATGCAGAGAAAATTATTCTGAGCATTTTATTGGATTTTTTAAAACCCGGATTGATATGAATGTGATTTTACAGTTTTGGGTTTTTCTATTTTTCAGTACTTCAATATTTAGAAAGGAAAAATCTTAGAGACATAATATTTCATACTGAGGATCTTAAGTAGTTCTAAAAAATAAATGTAGCTTTATATATATATTATTGAGTGGCACTGAATTTGTTATACTTAAGCTAAAATTGTAATGAAAATCTGCTACACTGTTCTTTTAAAAAAATCTAAATTTTACTTGGCTTATATACAATATATTTCATTTTGCATGCCCAAAATTTGAAGGCAGGCACTATTCAACAGGTATGCTCAGAAAGTAATATGGGTTAAAAATAAGAGCCTTTTTCTATCCTATCGGAAGATGATCAGATTATTATTGTTTATTTTTCAAATAAAATGTGCGTGGTTCACCAGTAGGTTGTACTAAAAGGTTTAAATGTGTGACAAGCTGGTAGGAGGGGAATTTGGGAATAATTAGAGAATTCTAGCATAGTATTTGTCAAGTTTTATGTGTTTTGATTCTCAAAAGCAAACAGCCGTGATTTAGAAGAGATAAGGAATTTTAATGATCATACTTTAAAAACAATAAATACTTTGACATCAACTTGAACCTTTAGAATAATCAAATGTAATGAATTATGTCTATGATTAACAAAGTTACAGTTCTGTGAATGGCAGGATGAATAGGCTACCTTAATTTGATGCAATTTTGTCCTCAGCCGTGCAAATGGACTGCATTGTACTTTTAAATGTGCCACACTGAATGGGAGCAGGGGACATGGCATTTTTATTCTGGATGACAGAATCTGCTCTTTTGATAACAAGGAATTAGATTCGGAGTTAACTAAAAGGTTCATTTAACAGGCTCTTACTAATCGGATCACAGAGATAATGTGACTTTATAGCTTATTATGTTCCCCCCCCCACCTTCTCTTTCTTTGTAGCAGATATTCACTGATGGACCCCAAGGAATCATTAAGCCCACCCAGTAGAGAAGAAATCCCCAGCAGTGTGCTTGGTCGGGAGAGGGGAAATGTGATGGACTTCTATAAAACCCTAAGGGGAGGAGCTACTGTGAAGGTTTCTGCATCTTCATCCTCACTGGCTGCTGCTTCTCAGTCAGACTCTAAGCAGCAACGACTTTTGGTTGATTTTCCAAAAGGCTCAGGAAGCAATGCGCAGCAGCCAGATCTGTCCAAAGCAGTTTCACTCTCAATGGGACTGTATATGGGAGAGACAGAAACAAAAGTAATGGGAAATGACCTGGGATTCCCACAGCAGGGCCAAATAAGCCTTTCCTCTGGGGAAACAGATTTTCGGCTTCTGGAAGAAAGTATCGCAAACCTCAATAAGTCGACCAGTGTTCCAGAGAACCCCAAGAGTTCAGCATCAGCTGCTGTTTCTGCTGCCCCCACAGAGGAGTTTCCAAAAACACACTCCGATGTGTCTTCAGAACAGCAGAATTTGAAGAGCCAGACCGGCACCAATGGGGGCAATGTGAAGCTGTATAACACAGACCAAAGAACCTTTGACATTTTGCAGGATTTGGAGTTTTCTTCTGGGTCCCCAGGAAAAGAGACAAATGAGAGTCCTTGGAGATCAGACCTCTTGATAGATGACAATTGTTTGCTTTCTCCTTTGACAGGAGAGGATGATCCATTCCTTTTGGAAGGAAACTCGAATGAGGACTGTAAGCCTCCTGTTTTACCGGACACTAAACCTAAAATTAAAGATAATGGAGATCTGATCTTATCAAGCCCCAGCAGTGTAACACTGCCCCAAGTGAAAACAGAAAAAGAAGATTTCATTGAACTCTGCACCCCTGGAGTAATTAAGCAAGAGAAACTGGGCCCAGTTTACTGTCAGGCAGGCTTTTCTGGGGCAAATATAATTGGTAATAAAATATCTGCCATTTCTGTTCACGGCGTGAGTACCTCTGGGGGACAGATGTACCACTATGACATGAATACAGCATCCCTTTCTCAGCAGCAGGATCAGAAGCCTGTTTTTAATGTCATTCCACCAATCCCTGCTGGTTCAGAAAATTGGAATAGGTGCCAAGGATCTGGAGATGACAACTTGACTTCCTTGGGGACTTTGAACTTCCCTGGTCGATCTGTCTTTTCTAATGGCTATTCAAGGTAAGATTAATGTTTTTCTATTTCTTATATTTAAGACAGATTGATAGATTTAAATATTCACATATTTGCATGTGTTCTTCAGTGATTCATGTGCTTCTCCATGTGAATAAGTTTAAGTGGTCTTTAGAAAGTATGCATGGTAGACAACCTAAGTGATTTATTTATACATGCAAACCACTTCAAATTTCTGAAATAATGGTAATCGGTATCCCATTGGCCCGAGGTTGAATATTTTATTTAAAAATTTAAAATCATATTGCTTATCAACAGGTATCTTAAGTAAAAATTGTGTAAGTTTAAGGACATATAATGTCTAATAATATATTTATTGTGCGAGTTTATTTAAGCTTCATAATCAAAAGTTGTGCTGCTGTATTTACATTTGAGAAGTGTTAGCTTGAGGAGATTAAAGAGTTAAAAATTAGAAGTGTTAACAATAAAGCAATGCAGTGAACAGTGTATCTGACCATAGAATGAGAGATGGGGCTTGCCAATAGGGTTCCTGAACTAAAGTTGACAAGTTGTGTCTGCTGATCAATCTCTTTAAGAAAGTATCGGTGGCAACATGGCACAAAACAGAATTTTACGTTCAGATGTTCTCACAAATTCTTAAATAGATAACTGATGGCCAACATTGTTAAGCTTTAACTCTCAGCTATCATTTGATGTGTTTCTCTGTCTTCTTTTCTCAGTCATTTATAAGTATGCTCACATTCCCGTTTGACCTCAAAAAGGTCTGTTAAAATGGAATTACCAAGAAAAAAGTTCCAAATTTAAATGTATCTCTTGGTTAAGTTCTCTTCCATACCCTCATCCCCAATTCAGATAAATCTGGGTTGTATATCACATTTTAGGTGTGAAAGAAAATATAAAAATGTGATTGTAGAGACACGAGGTTGATTAATCGGTGGGTTTTTTTTTTTTTAAGGCCTATAGACACTGCGGTTTATTTGTACATAAGCATTTCAAGGTTTTTCTTAAATGTTACTCATTGTTCCTATTAACTAGTCATTGAAAATTTTATTTAAGAATCTCTTTAAAATACTCTTTCTATTAAACGGCTATTCTAACACAGAGGTATCTCCTTCGTTTCCTCTTTAAATAGTAAGCTTTTCTTGTTGGAGAAAAATTTTAGACTTAGATTTAGGCTGTGTTCTATTACTTTAAAAGGCTTAGTTGTTTCTCATCAAAAGAAAAAACATTGGTTCTTGTGTGTCTTAAACAACCTACTAATCTAATATTTAAATAATTACCTTTATTTAGATGAACACTACTTCAGCTTTTTATTGCTGTCATTCTGAACTGAAAATTTAAAATGTTTTCAGTAAGGAGATCTGAGATGTTTCTTATCTCGTTGTTTTTAAATGTTACAAGACATGCCATGTTTTAAATTTTTCAATCTCAAATTTTTGGCAGTGGATTTCATGATAGAATATGCTTGGTTGATTAAGCTGTCCACAGAAAACTATTACATTGATTTATATAAAACATGTAATTATACAAAGAAAAATAATATATCTTAGGAAACTCTGGGGGATTATTAATGCATTTTGTTTTGATAATCACTGTGGTATTGTTTTCATTTTCCTTACTATAACAAAGGTGTGGAACAAGAGTTATTTTCTATTCAAAATGAACTTTTATTAAGCCCCATAAAATCTGGGATTTGGAACCATAAGTCTTAGATGTACATAGTTGCCCATAGATCATTAAAGATAATTTTAATACCTCTTATTGTAACTTATGACAAATAACATGTCCTCACATATTTTTAATTTGAGCCTCATGGCAACCTTAACGACAGTAGGAAAGCAGTGACGATGTGGCTCTGTTCTTTAAGATCCAGTGAAATGATTTTTTCTGTGCTGATGTGTCATTTGGAATTCTAATCGGTAGTTTGTGTCTTAATAAAAAGGTGCAATATCTTATACAGGATCTTCTGGTAATGTTTGAAATTTTTATACCTTTTGGCATTAACTTAACATTGGGAACTATGATTACCCAGAACAAAGCCTCTTCCAAATAAATCGAAACAATGTTTCCTTTCTAACCATCATTGAATTAGTCTTTTGTTTCCAAACAACAGCCCTGATAGAACTAAAACTGGTTGCTTTCTCTTCTCTGTATGTTACATGGTTCTAGCCAAACATTAGGTATGACCAGTAACCCTGAATGATTAGCAGATAAATCAACAGGTTGAGACCACAAGTGTATTGAATACTGACTTTTGACATAAAAATATTAAATGTCACTAATAACTTCACTTGTATTCCTTTTAAGTTAAAAAAAAAAAAACAAATTGTAATTTGACTTTTTAAGAGGATATCTAAAATTGCTTTTTCTCAGGACACTTAAAAAAAACAAAAACTTTCTGCTCTGTTTTGAGGGGAAGGTAGTTCTTTCTGATGAGTCAACAGCACAACATATGCAGTTATCACATAAAATTGTGAAATTATGAGTGTCTTGATCGAGCATAGTATCTTCCTTTTAAGATTTAAGTTCATCAATATTGATAGTAAAACAAGAGAAACCTTATTGATGCTCAGTACATTTTTAAGTAAAACAAAGTAGCCATTCTAACTAAATATGCTTTTTAAAAACTGAAATTCGACAAATTTAGCATAAATTTGTGACACATATGAAGGCACATTTCTGCGTAATTAGATTTTCAACATTGTTTCACTTCAGCATTAGTGGTGAAACTGCTGAAAAGAGGCAGAGAAATAAATGGCTTCAGGTGGAATTAGAGCCTTTATTGGGGTCACATTGAGACTTCAGTGTTAAAAAGTTGACTCTATTCTAAAGGGTAAGATTGGAGAGAGAGAATGATGCAAGATGAATTTGTAAACTCAGTTTTAGGTGGAGTTTAGGACTCTGATGATTGGCAGTTAATGAAGCTACAAAAATTTATATAGATTTTTAACTTCTCATTATTTATTGTATCTGTGTCTAATTTTATTAATGAAATTGAAGACCTGTACAAACAAACACAGGGAGTGAAGCAAATTCTGTCCTTCTTAACATTGTGTTGAATGTTTTCTTAGAAAGAGAGGAATAAGAAGATTTTGTTTTGATTTGATTTACCTGTGCCTTTTTAATGGCTACTTTTCTTCTTACCTTTTGTCTTTCCTCCCAAAGGTTCTGGCAGTGTTTCAGTGTCTTTTTTAAACTTACTATTTCTGATATTCACTCATATAAAATGATTTCTAAATGTTAAAAGAGATTGGGTTTTGTTATTTACTTATTTCAGTTTTATGATAAGGATCTTTTTTTAAACCCTGTACTTTGTTAAACCCTGTACTTTATTATGGCTATATTATTAGTAAAAGATAAATCTCTCTCTCTCTGTCTCCCTCTCTGTCTCCCTCTCTGTCTCTCCCTTTCTGTCTCTCCCTCTCTGTCTCTCCCTCTCTGTCTCTCTCTCTCTGTCTCTCTCTCTCTGTCTCTCTCTCTCTGTCTCTCTCTCTCTGTCTCTCTCTCTCTGTCTGTAATCAGGTGCGTCAATTTAGTGGAATGACTCCAATACAGAAATATGTGAAAAGCATGTGGTCGGATTTTATTGAAATTACTTCTTGTGATCTTTCTTTGGCTATTCAATTATATTTTTGTAATTGATAACATGTTTTGTGTCACAATGGTGTTTTGGTTTTGTCTACTGGTGTTATAGATATTTTAGTCATGACACTTTCAATGTATTATGGAATGTCTATAAATTGTATAAAAGACTTATTCTGAAATATTTGCATAAATGTAGGTTAAGTGCAAACTGCATTAATAGTGAAATTCATATGAGTAGAGATCGCTTTAGAGGCATTTAGTGAAAGAGAGATGAGATCAAAAAGAGTTTATTATAGTATGAGTGCTGAATGTGAAAGAGCATCTGTATTAATTGGCTGGTTATATAAGTCTTATCCACTCTGGTCTGCAGGTGATTGAAATAGCCTAAAATAGCCTAGTTGTTAAGAAATCTTAATTTACGTTATGTTTAAAATGAGTCTGGGGCATATTTCTTAAAACATATTTTTTCTTAAAGATCACACCTAATTTTAATTAGCAGTGAGTTCTCATTATGTAGTACTACTTACGTGAGCAAATTAAATAGGCAAAATAGGTTTGCGTTGAATAGCATTTACCCTTCTAAGGACATCCTGATAATTGTGTAATGCAGTATTTACAGGTATTTGTCAAATTAACGGGCACTTGCTTTCATATTTCTGAATCGTGGCAAATATGTACATTGGTGAATTGTGATGCAAAAGAATTTTCAAGAAATGTTTGTTGAATTAAGCTGTAAATGAAAAAAAAAACAATTACTTACTGACCTTTACAGAAGGGTTTTGAAAGCCCATACTCCCCTTATTTCTGTAGTTTCGGAGAGCCAAGTGCTCTCATTTTCTTCTGGCTTATTCTACTTGGGTTTTGTATTTTTTCAAGTAAATAAAAATGTTCCTATGGAGCACTTCCATTTGAAAAAAGAAAAGATCCATTAGGTGTTCCTTTTCCTTTGAATTTTGTCATCATTTCTATGCTAAGCTGGATTAGACTGTGATTTTAATGGTGATTTTTGTATTTATTTTACACACTCAGGTATATTTTAGAAAAAATGTACAATTTTATAGCAGTTCAAAATTAGTTGTAGACAGTGATCTCAACCTCCAAACACCTAATTTTGATAGGTTGTCTTCTTTATTCCTCACTACCGTCACAAATGTCCCTTAAATGCAAAATTTCCAATGGAGTTTGTGGATTAATGGATGTTGTGAGGAAGGGGGTACAGGAGAGGGAGGAGCATTAGAGGTTTGGAATGGTGGGAGATAAGTTTAGAGTTATCAAGAACCATTTTGAAAACGATTTGAATCAACCGTCATGAATTCAGAGGACTAAAGAGAGAAATTTGGGGCTATATTTACATACAAGGGAGTGCACTAACCAGAATTACAATTCAGTTTCATTTGAGATAGAAATCTAAAGGTAACTGTGGCAATGTAGCCCTGTTTATAGGGTTATGTTGTTGGCTTTTGCTGTACTTTATACCAAAAAGATGGAATGAACGTTTTAATTTCTTTTAGATTATTTCAGCTATGATCAAGTTCATGTTTCTCACATTTTTATTTAGGATGCTATTTAATCAATGCAAATTCTAGTTACTGGAGTGTAGTTGAAGTAATGATGGTGTCTCATGTTGATCTAACCACTTTATACTTTGTAGTACGTTTTTGCATACATTGTCATCTGGCTGACTGTGGATGCAGCCCTTTTCTTACATATTTCTATGGGTTGTGTATTTTTCTGCTGGAATATTGAGGAAATTAAATTCTTATTTGATGATACATATATAGAATAAATTACGGGGTTCTGCAATTGCTAGACAGTCATTTAAACTAATTATATTGCAATATAGTCCTTAAAGCCCATTATTTTAGATGGAAGCGTGTCACCCCCTAATTTTATTTCTTGGTGAGTTTAAGTATTAATAACTTACCTTGGTAGGGCTGCATGCTTAAACATACTTTTATATAGTAACTCAAATATTAATTTTGAGTGCTTTAAACTATTTTTTCTTTTGAACAAGTTTCAACAAGATTAATAGTGTCTACAAAATTGTTAGATACAAAAATAAGATACTGTGATAAATTTCTATGACTAATCGTATCATTAAATTTTTCCCTCCCTT
>NW_006443124.1:2940945-2949226 GCF_000325575.1 Pteropus alecto
GCTTTACTTTTCTTATAGTTTAGTGTACATCTCTTATTTTAGAATTTTTTTCATTCATCCTACAGGGCACCAAACATATATGTGTGTGTGTGTGTATGTATATATATACATATATATAAAGGGAGAGAAAGGTTTAATGATATGATTAGTTCTAGAAATTTATCACAGTATCTTATTTTTGTATCTAACAATTTGACAGTTCAACCTAAGTATACAGTGTTTAGGACATATAGTTTGTTGCAATAAATGTTAACTTTCATTTCTTTTTCTATTAAAATTAGCCTTTGTTTTAGTTGATTTCATAATTTTTTCATAATATTTAATTGTAGCTGTTCTGAAAATATATTTGATAGCCAGCTGTTATGAAATTCCAAATAATTGAGTACATGATTTTATTATCCTTGCGGGTTGAGGCAATGCCTTGACTTATGACCTTATGATTATCACGTGTTGAACATTAACGCTCTACTGGTTTGTTATGAACATTGTTTTACTTTGTTGTTGTTTTAATGTTTTGCTGTTTTGTTTTGTAATTATGGGGAATACAGTCTTTCTTAATTTAACGATGATTTAAATTGCAAATTTGGTGCATTTTTTTAAAACCTCAAACCCTTGCCAAACAATTTGATTTCCTTATTCAGTAATAGGTATAGAAGAAAGGAACTAGACTAAAAATCAGAAAATTTGAGTTCTAAGATTGAGTTGACCCAATCTATGACCTCAAGTAATTGGTGTTTTGGAGTCAAAATACTTTCTTTACAATTATATATGAATTATTTCCAGAACGTGTGTGTGTCTCTCCTAAAATTCTGTAATCCTCTTGACATATCACTTTAGTGAAGGAGGCAATTGTGGTAGGGAACGGTATTAAAGTTGATTCTTTGACGTATTTTTTTTGTACGTTATAAAGTACAAGAGAGGAAATGAACCCAGATTTTGTATTTTTATGAGATAAGAATTTAAAATAATTCTTAGTTGGTGGTACATTGAAAATAATTTGTAAACACTGTTGTTGGTGGACCGAAAGAGGTGAGGGGCCCTTGAGTTCTCAGAGCTTGCTTTATGTGCTGGGTGCAATGATTTTAGATGAGACCTTAAAGGAACTTGAGAGCTCATCAAAAGGGGGTGAAACCCCTCACCCCCCCCCCCCCCCCCGCCTTCTTTCAGATGAGGAAATGAGACCCACGGAGAGTGTCTAGAGAAAGATCACAGATTAGTTAGTGGTGTTGCTGGGTTAAATATTCTAATTCTCAGTTGTCCAAGCTCTACATTTGGTCTCTAGTTCTAGGGACCTGAAATATAGATTAACCAGGTATTTTATAAAACTTAATATGAAATTAACTAGTTTAGATTTTAAAAAATACACAGTATCCACATTCTTATATACTGTTGAACTGTTTGGGGTTTTTTTTCCTAACAATGTTGAACACGAATTATGTGGCAATACTATGCTGATGACTTTGTATCCATTCATCTCATTTAAAACTCTTAACAGCCTTATGAGGGTTTTAAATTGTAGTTTGTATAGTAAGTTATTGATTCTGTCAATATTTATATAGTACAGAGGCAGCTGTTATTTACCTTAATTTTACAGGTGGAAAGACTCAAGACATTTAAAGAGAAAAAAGAGTCAGGAAAACTTAATACTGGTCTCCAGGGAAATAATTTAATATTTAGTTAGAAATTCCTAGTTGATCTTTAAAATTTTTTATTCGTCATTTGTGAATCTTTAAACGATATATAAAGGAGAAATGGGATCAAGCCTCTGTTCTCCTGGATGTATTTGTGTAGCCACTTAAGTGATTTCTGTCAAGTTTCCGTAAAATAGTAAGAACACCCAGCATTTTTGCCTGACAGCATGGGTGTTTACTTTGAAAATTAAACTGTACTATAAAAATTCAAGGTGGAATTTTTAAAGCTCTGCCAAGTCTACTAAGCACAAACCAGCATGACTCTCATTGCTGAGTATGTTAGGGCAACTGTGCCTGTGTAGGTATTTTCTATTCATCAGGCACTTAGGCTTTTTCAGTATCTACTATGGGCGAACCACGGATCCCAATTTCATAAGGACTAATATGCTTAAAGCCTTCAGGGGCCAAGATCATTATATTTACATTAATTTTTTTCAACTTTTTTGTGAGCTTTTCAATAGATTTAGTTAAATATTAGGTAAGCCATCTAAATTTGATAGTCATATTGATAACTTGGACCACATTATCTTTTTATTAATAAGTGCTAGAATATCATCCTCTTTCTGTTTTGTCTGGTATTCTTATAAAACCAAGTCTGCAGAGAAACTTTAGTTTGCCTGAGAATGAAGTTTTCAGCGTTAAAATTTTTGTATGTTTATTATATTTAGCAAAGCTGTGTGAAAAAGAGCTTCTGACTATATTGAACACCCAGAGTATCCTAAATGCATAAATTTAGGAGGATTATAAAACTTGCTTGGCTACATTTACTGGCTTTTTTCTTTATTGATCAGTTAGTTGAACTTGAGTAGGACAAATTTGATGGATTAAATCAAAGTTATAAATCTTTTTTTATATGACATACAATCAAGTACAGAAATACGTTAAATGACATTTTAAATTGGTAAACAGACCAATGTAAAATATAACTTATTAATTTTGTAGGCACTTTTCTTAAAGGGAAACTAAAATTTTTAATTAGAATCCTATGTGAAATTCGTCACCTGGAATGCAGCATAGTTTATTAAGGACAAAGTGTGACCATAAAATAGATTTTTTTTTTTTTTTTAAACATAAAACCCAAAATGAAAGTTCTGTTTCTAAGCCTCCACCTTGGGAGGCTATATATATTATTCCTCTCTTAAAATTGCCTTCACAACCACCTTGTAATCTATAAAAGAAAACTGGACTCTTTACACTATAGTAACACCTAAATGTTCCTGCTTAATCAGAAAATATATAAATTCCTTAGCTTACCTTATTTATCTTATTTATGTAATTCATATGATACGAGTACTTCCAGAAATTTAGAAACTTAGTCCTCTCCCAAATTATAACATTTGTTTTCACTGAGGTTATCTAAAAGAACCCAAGTAGGCATTTCTGTAGGTATTTAAAACTGTCTTGACTGTCCCTGAAGTAAGGGCCAAGCTTCCAAGGTGACTATATGAAGTGGATGATGCTCAAGCAGTTAAATTCTGTCCCGTTTCCTTTAAGCTATCAAGGAGCCTCATACTAACAGCTTATATATTCCCTTTTCTTGATATAGTACATAAAAATAGAGATTACTCACCTCTTAGCCTGATTTTTTTCATAAGTATTCATTTTATGTTCAAGTAAGGAAGGCCTGTCTTTGGCTTGGCCTTGAAGTGAATGTGATGATAGCAGATGTAAAGTAAACGTAAATTCCTACAACGATCCCCAAAACAATTTTAGTTCTCATTCCTGTTTTCTGTGTATCAGGGATTTAACTATCTGACAGTAATTATGACAAGTACAACTGAAGTACACTAAAATTATTAACACTATAAAAGTTATATAAAATTCACATATTTTTCTACTTTTATTCCTCATAATCTGAAAAGATATTTTCTACTATTCTTGAAAGTACTTTAAAAAGCTAAATGAATTTTGCTTGTCATTACTGGTTTTTTTTTTTTTAAATTTACCCATGTTTATTATTTATAAAATGCTAGGACTTAGATGGATCCTAGCCTTTGAAATCATGAAGATACATGCAGTGACACTAAAAATAGGATATATCTTTTGTAACCATTCTTTTAGTGCTGAAATTCATTGTGAGGCTCAAGAACTTTAGGTTTCCTATGTTTGTACTGAAAACAACCTGTTTTCTCAATTTTTCTTTTTTCTCCCCCAAAATGACTTAAGTTTTCAATGGATAAGGAAAGGGAATAAAGAGCCATCATAGCATAGCAGATTTGCTGTTGCTAACTTTGGCTTCTGTTTTACTCATTTATTAGCCTTGAATCTCTTTGTTCCATTAGCTTGGAGGATGGTAGTTTTTTTTTTATTAGGTAGAAAATGCTTCTTTCTGATAACTAAACACATACAATGGGCTACTGTTGGTGCAGTCAGTGGGTAACATATTTTAAATACAATCAAAGAAGAAATATTCTTAAAGAGAAGGTAAGAGAAAGTGCAAGGTAAGTAGGTATTAGCTAAAGCAAGAAAATCTGATGAGGTTATTTAAGAATGAACTGCTCTAGTGTTCAGGGAAAAAAAAAGAGAGGAGGACCAAGGACAGGGTTCTGGAAAGCATCCAAAGAGAGCAGCTACAAAAGATACTGGATGAACAGCTGGAGAATTAGGAGGCAATAATATTAAACTGGGGTGGGCAGAGAGCAATTTGTGCTGTCACGTCTACAAGGGTAGAAGAGAGAGAACAGAATATCATAATTATGAGATACTGTTGTTGAACTCATTCTTCAAAATATGTAAACATTCTTAAAAGTCAAAGCCAGAGAAATCAGTAAAATCCGAAATAAAACAACAACATAACTAGTGATTAGTTTATAATTTTTTAAAAAGGGGAACCCTAAGTTTGAGAGCTTAAACAGTTTTTGAAATTTAGATGAAAATATTAAAGTGGATAATAAGAAACATGCTTCTGAGACCACAAAGACCCTGATACTGGGTTTAGGAATAAGAGGCAAAGGCTAGAAACCAGAAGGGCATTAAGTTTCTGTTCCCTGAAAGCTAGCATAACAGGAAAAAACTAGCCATACCCTAGTTCAAACTCTGACACTTCGTAGTTTTTTAAATGTGTTCGTTCTTTTTCCCTCTCTCTTCTCAATCCATTCTGCACTCGACCGACTGCCAGCTTACTCTTCCTACAATACTGCTTTCAGTATTATTCCCCTAATCAAAAAATGTCTGTAGTTCTGTTGCTCATAGCATAATGGTTCTCCATCTTCTTTCTACCACAACCCATATGTCAAATGGCACATGGCAAAAAGCCACACGAATACCCTAGAACCCTTGAAGGATTTGGGTTATACACAATTTCATGCAACTCCATCTGGTCTATCTTATCCAAGAAAGCACATCTGAATATAAGCAAGATTATAGGGATAATCTGTGAATTGGCTCTTTTCATAATTGTTTTTATTCCTTATTTTCACAAACGTGTTTTCAAAATTTACAAAAATAATATCTGTTCATTAATTTCAGTAAAATTATACTGAGAAAAGTTAATAAACTAATTCACATCACCTCTCATTTCCTCTTCCTTCCCTTCCTGCCTGCCTCCCCATATCCTCCACATTTCTTTGTAATCATAGATGTATAAATATGTATATATAAGGCATCTGAGTCACTTGTTTTTAAATAAGAATAGGGTCATCATATGCCAATTTCTCTACAGCTTGCTTTTCTCACCCAGCAGTACACACTGAGCATCCTTTCGGATCAACAGATGTGGATCCCATTCTTTCTAACACTTGTGCGATATTTCATTCAGGTTGTTTTGTGATTTTTGCCACTACAAACAAGGATCCAATAAACATCCTTTTCTCTCTATCCTTATATATAGCAACTTTACTTCTAAGCATAGATTCCCCAAAGTAGAGTTGTTGAGTCAAGGGCATATAGATTTACATTTTTAACATATACGTCCAAATTACTTTTCACAAAGATTACAGCAAATCGTAGTCTAACCTAGCAGTGTTTATAGTTTTCTCTACAGTGACAATAACAAATTATTAATACTAACAGATTTTTTTGCCACAAATATTAAAATTGATCAGAGCATACCACTGTGCCATAGGATGTAGCTGAGGACTTTTGCAGTCTGAATTCAGGCTCTCTGCTTTTAACATCATGTAACTTTCAAGACCAGTTTAATGCCCACTTTTACACTCTCCTTTATGTAGCCCAGCCTATGGCACCATCTCCTTTATCTGATGGCAGGTTTTTATACCCAACCCAGTGATTAGCACGAG
The DNA here is from genome assembly GCF_000325575.1 of Pteropus alecto. Classification (NCBI taxonomy): domain Eukaryota; kingdom Metazoa; phylum Chordata; class Mammalia; order Chiroptera; family Pteropodidae; genus Pteropus; species Pteropus alecto. The sequence continues at coordinate 2,946,875 of NW_006443124.1, forward strand.
GTAGGTCCCCAACAAATAGTCACTGAATTAATACTGTTTTCTGATTTATCTCTTCAATATTTTTTAAAAGGCAAGGAATGTTTTCACTATAGCACCTAGCACTTAAGATACTCAAATTTAGGTTGCCTATTTGAACAAAAAAAAAAACATGGAGAAGAAGCAGCAAATAGCATGGCCTTGCCTTTAATCATGTATTTTACCCGCTTTGGGGCAAATTGAATCCAGTAAGAATCCAGTAACTCAAATAAGACCAGCACTTGTGTTGAGCAGTTACTATAAGCGAGGCACTATTCAAGTTGCAAAGGACGCAGCAGGGAGCGATGCCAGTGTTTTCTGTCTTTGTGCGGCTATCAGTCTATGGAAGTTACATTTAAAAGATTTGTAGGAAACATTAAAATAATTTCAGGCTCTAAAATAATTTCCACCAGAGCCTGTGAAATATTTATCCATTTATTCCGCATTTACTTGATGCCTACTCTGCCAGCCACTGAAGAAAAAGCCCAAGGCAGCCACACCTTTGCTGCGAGGTGGCAAATTGACCAGGGTGACTGCTTTGTGGGTAGTAGACTTGTTTCCCAAACTAGCATAACCACTGTGCGTAAAAACAAAGGACTTGATAGAGTGGTTAACATTAGCATAGACTCCCAGGGCGTTCCTTTTTAGGGAAGGGTGCCCGTCCCCATCACTACCCAAAACACAAACCACTAAGGAGTATGCTCCTGTTATTGTCATAGAGCCACAGAATTCCAACTGGAGCCAATCTTGATATTTGGTCCTTTTCATATGAGGAAACGAAGGCCCTGTACAATTTGTGCAGAATTGTGGGTAAGAATTAGGACTCTGCAGTCAGATTCTCTGGGTATGAATCTGTTCCAACAGTTGTGTGACCTTGAGCAAGTTCATAACCCTATAAACCCTCCGTTCCCTCACCTTTCAAATGGGCACAATGAGATAATGCATGCAAACCTCATAGCACAGTGTCTGGCTGTTATAAATCACTCATTAAATACTAGCTGTTTTAGTGACATGGCTAAGATTAGACAGCTCCTTAATGCCAGAGGGTACCACTTGATAACTCTGTCGACCGTGCCATTCCACCCTGTTCATAAGCCTTTTCCATTAATCGAATGTTCTTAAACCGGCTTCATTATGATCTTAATTCAAACTGAGTACAGGCATACCTCATTTTATTGTGCTTCACAGATGCTCTGTTTTTTACAAATTGAAGGCAAGACCCTCCACCAGCAAAAGATTACAACTCACTTTATTGTTATGGCCAGGAACCGAACCAGCAGTATCTTGGAGGTGTGCCTGTAGTTACAGTTAAGTAATGGAGACTTTAACTTCTGGTACGATTACCAGATTTTTTTTATTTTTTTTTTTTTTTTGGCCCTAAGTTTGTAGAGGAACTGAAAAATGCATATGTAACGGTTATTTTGTTAAAATGAGCGCTGAGTGCTTCCCATCTGGCTCTCTTCCACTCCCCCCGCCCCGCCAAGTTCCTCTACTCCGTGACTTTCTTCCACTACTTGAACCTCTTAGAACTTGAATAAGGTAAATTAGAATAAGTCTAAAGAAGAGCAGTCCTTTTATGTCTTCACAGATTCCTGGGGCTTTATAAATAAGTTCATTGCTTCTGTTATCTGATCTCTTTATATATCTTTCGCTTTCTCTTAAAGAGAATATTAATTCCCTGAAAGTCATATTACAATCCAGAGGTTCTATCTGTTCAAAGAAGGACTTTGAAAAATAGATTTTTATGATTTAGCATGAATTAAATCCCACAATTAAAAGGACTTATTTCTGGGCGTAGATTATCAAATATATAATTGTTCATACCTAAACGTACTACATACTCTGAAGCACCTTGCAAATTATTGAATGGATCAAGTCACATGTTTTGGCCTTATTTTGCAAGTTCGAGTCAAATAATTAAGGATTTGTTGAATAACTCTTGTTATACATTTTTCCATGTTGGGGCCTGGGGCCCACTGTTTAGATGCAACATTTTGTTTTACTTTCTCTGCTTGCTCAAAGTAGATTTGTTTGATAGTTGTATCAGGTAGTATTTGCTCTAATAATAAACCACCCCCAAATTTATTAGCTTTAAAATAACCGTTTATTAATCTTAATGAGTCTGTAGGTCAGCTGGGCAGTTCTGCTGATCTGGACAGGCTCAACAGATTTCAGCTGAGCTCCCTCAGTGTGTCTGGCACCTGGTTGACTGTGGGAGTGAAGGCTGACAGCCACGTCTCATTTCCTACCAGGCTCTCTAGAGCTTGCTCACAGGACAGCAGTAGACTCTACAGAACTAGGAGATGCTGGCATAGCTTCTTAAGGTCTAGGCTTGAA
>NW_006443124.1:2949237-2956343 GCF_000325575.1 Pteropus alecto
CTCTTGGTTAAAGCAAGTTACAAGGCCAGTCGATTTGGGAGGAGGAAGAGTTGCAATTATACTGCAAAAGGCATAACCATAGGGAGGGGTCTTATTATTTTTTTTTCAATCTGTCACAATAGTAATAAAAATTGGGTGCATTCGAAGTTCTGATTCCTTATGAAACTTGCCCAGGGTGGAAAGGCAGTCATTGTAATCAAAAGGATAAAAGCTTGGAATTTAGAGACTGAGGTTCAAATTCTAGCTCTGTCACTTATTTCTGCTTTCTTGGTGGGCACTCGGTAATAGTTGATTCAGCCGAACTTCCGATCCTTCGTGGATAATCTATTATTTAAAAAGGGCTAGGTATCTGCTACACACTTAAATTATTGCTTTTATGCATATAAAATAAAATAAAAAATGCTTTTATTCCTGTCTCCCATACTTCAGTTGAGAGGCAGGAACCAATCTTTTTTTTTTTTTTTGGAATAAAAAGGAAGGAAGGGAAAGTGTGTTAGGGAAGAGAACTGTTTGACTAATTGTGGACTCAATGAAGTGACCACTCACTGGAGTATTTTCTTGTAAGAAAAAAAATGGCCAAGACCCATAGTTAAGAGAGAAAAATCCATAAGTCTACTTGGGTAGGACTTAGTGTGATGCATGGGGAAGGGTTATAACATTAGACACAACCCAAATCTAGATTTTTTAAAAAAGAATTCTGGCCCCTCTTAGACAAAATGGATGCCTTAATGCTGGATTTGGGGATTGTCACACATATAATTCAGGTATAACATGAAATAGAGGAAAAAACAGTATCATCCCACATGAACAGTTGTAAGTTGACTGCTTTTAAAAAATTATAAGGGACCACCTAGAAAAAAATCACATGAATTTCTTTTTCTTGTGTTGAAAACAGATGTCATATTGACACTTACATCTCTTCATTCTACCAGTAGGAAACAGAAAAGGGCATGTGCGCGCGCGCGCACACACACACACAAAATGTAAAACTGGATTAGCTAAAATCATACACAGAGCTAGATATTTCAGAATCCAGAAAATTAAAAGTGTTAACTGGAGTTTTTATTGCCTGTCTTGGGAGAGGCACCAGATAAGAGTTCTCAAAGAAGTGAAAACAGATCGAACCAGCTCTGACATTAGCTGATCATGTGAACACAAGCAAGTCAGTTGACTTGTCTGCATCTTAGCTACCTTTCATATTTAATAATTATACACTATTCTACGAAAAAAAATTAGAGAATGGTTTTTTGATTAATGATAAAATAGTGTGGACAATAAAAGTGTTTGGCTTAGGAATGTTTAGTTGGTTTTTTTTTTTTTTTTAAGCCAAAACTGCTGGTATTTATAGATTTCAATCTTTGCTCTTTTTTTTTTTTTTTTTTTTTGATCAACATTTCCCAATTTTATTCTTTACAAAGACCACTTTCAGCCATAAACTGAGGGAAGCTTCAGTTTCCCCAAACATATTTGGGATCTAGGAATATTTTCGCAAAACATTTAAAACTAATTTCATGCCAGCACATGTGTGCAGAATGAACAAAAATAGACTGTGCTGATGAAAGAATCTTAGTTTGGAAGGACAGTTAATTGGAAAGAAGAAAATTTTGACAGGCAAGTAAAGTTCAGTGCTCAGAAGTGGAAGGTCATAAAGTGATGGCAGTAGAAGAGACTATTACCTGCTGGTCAGGTGGATCAATAACTAACTGTATTCCCGAGGACCCTCCACCTGTTTAGTACTACAGTTTGTACTCAGAGCGGGTGGGGGTCAAGGTTCAGTTATATTCTTTCTGATCTCAAAGCGTCTTGTATCTGGCTGGGTAGACATGCAGGTACATGAAATAATTAGGAAGCAATTAACTAGAGCATGTACTGAAGAGTATTCCAGGAGGACATAGAATGGTGAAGTGAATGTGGGAGAAGAGACAGCCCAGTGCTGGTTGTTCTTTACCCAGATGGTTCTTCCTTACCCAGATTAACACTTCCTGTGGGTCAGGTCTGTCCTGGGCACACAACAACACTGTAGATACTGCCCTAAGGCTGACCAGTTGCAATGACCATACTGAGTCATGGCCTTTTGGGGGCACCTCATCCTTCTCCTCCAGGACCAGGAATACAGTGCCCTCTGTAAACTGCTTTTAGTGACCTATGAAAAAGGAGCAAGTGAATTTTAGCTGCATCAGTGAAAGACAACAGTTGAATATGGAGGAGTATTTCTATTTTAAAAAGTGACACAAGTTTAAGGAAGGAATGAAATCATAATAGTGGAATTTCAGGCATTTTACTTTTTTTAGTAAAAAGTTAGTGAGCTAATTTGAGGCAAAAGAGCCTTGCCAGTATATCTCCCTCAGTCACAGCACTTACCTCGTGTACACACGAAGCCAGTGCTGCTCCCCTTTCTCGGATCAGTATCTGCCTTGTTTTCTCCCCCTCCCATCATTCTTCATCTCTAGTCCCCCCACTGTACCTTTGCTAAACCCCAGTATCTTTTTTTTTTTTCCATGCCTACAGCACCTGGTCTTCCCAGGTGGTCTCCCATCCAAGTACTAACCAGGCCTGATTCTGCTTAGCTTCTGAGATCAGACATCGCGTTTGTTCAGGGTGGCATGGCCATAGACCATGGACCGTGACTCCACTGGAGCACGAGCCCAGGACCTTCTGCGTGTAAAGCAGATGTGCTAACCTCTACACTATGGAACCACATCCTAAACCCTGGTGTCCTTAAAAGTCAGAGACAGCAGATCAGTCAAGACCATTGTTAAGAGCTAGTGGTACCAAGCTCTTCCTGGGATACTTTAAGAATTCCGTACATTGTCTCTTCTTCCCACCTTCACCCCTATTTAAGAGTTCTACAAGTAGAGCCCAAGGATCTGAATATTTTCAAAAACTCTAGAAAATGTGGATGATCACCCATGTTTGGAACCACTGCTCTAAGGAGGACAACAAAGATGCCAATAAACCCTGTTGCCAAGGAGGCGATCATGGGACGTGGGACCCTGTTAATGTGAGGAGACGCCCACGGTAGCCAGATAGTCCCTGTCCTCAGTTTACGTAAAAATAATTCTCAAGCACCTGGGCCCCTGGGTTCTGGCTCTTCATGCCCACTGTGTCTGGCTTGACTGTATCCTGAGAGGTCCTAGCGGGAATATGGGCAGAGAGAGAGGTAGCTCTGGATGGAGAGGGCCAAGAGGTGTGATGGAAAGACTCCTGTGCAAAAAATAAAGAGGCCCCTTTAATGTCCTAGGGCCTCCATGAACTTTCCTAAGGCTCCTTCCCATGCCTAACAATATAGTTTTTACTGCTTTTGTAAGACAGAAAAAGGCTGTGCTCTTACCCGCTTCTATTTAAAAATTTTTAAATTTATTTCTTCCACTGCCTTTGTGTGTCAAATGTGAGAACTTTTTCAGCACTCTGTAATCCTCCAAATTTACTCTATTTTGCCTTAGAAAAATTCTAATTGGCACAGACCTAATTTTAGGGAGCTGCGCCTCCCTTAAAAGCTAACTAACATTGAGAGTTTATGAAAGTATAGTAGAGCATTCATTGTGCCTACTTTAAAAGAGGAGAAATAGCGAAAGTTGCAAAATAACAAACCCAGCCTTGTGTTTTGCATTCTCTCAAATATTTATACAAAGACTTAAGAAATTAACTTGACTATTTTGAAATGAGGATTTTTCTTAGTTTTCAAAAGAAGCACTTTATATTTAACTCTTTTCTTCTTTCATTAATCAGTTTAGCAAATAATGCAAACTGATATAGTCAGTTCTCAGAGAAGTAGAGTCTCAACAGAAAATTTTAAGTGGCAGTGTGTTATGATAAGTGCTAATCTTTTGATTACTTTTGATATTTTTTAAACTTTCTAGAAGTTGACAATTTATAGCTGACCCTTGAACAATGTGGGGGTTTAGGGACGTCTAACCTCAGTGCAGTAGAAATCTGCATATAGCTTTTGATTCCCAAAAACTTAACTACTAATAACCTACTGTTGACTAGAAGCCTTACCTGTATTACATACTTTATTCTTACAATAAAGTAAACCAAAGAAAATAAAATGTTAAGAAAATCAAAAGAAAGAGAAAATCCATTTACAGTACTATATATATTTATTGAAAAAAACCTGCATATATGTGGATTTGTCAAGGGTCGGCAGTACTTGTAAATAAGTAATCTTTAATTCTTTACATTTTAGAAATTTTTGAGTAATGTTCTAATTTGTAGATGTGTGTGTGTGTGAATTATATCACTTAAAAATGGATCATGGACATCTTTCCACTGCTTCATTGTGACAGCTACATCCGTATGCTATAATGTGTCTAACAAGACCTCCAATGAAGGAATTGAGATTAACTCATTTTTGGCTATTATTATGTTGCAGTGTACATGAGTTTGTATGTGTGTCTACATATATTTTCCCCCTCTTTCAAGTATTTTTGTAGGCTTAAGTCTAAAGAAAACTTTTGAAATTGCCTTAGGTAATATCAGAAGCATTAAATAGCTTCCTTGTATTTTTCTTTAAAATTTATGTTATCTATATGACTATCAGTAACTAGTTCTATATAAAATTCCTGAAAAAATCTGCAATTTAAGAATAGGTAAGATGACTAGACTTCCTTTGCTGAAACAGTGAAGGCCTGTGAAGGATTTTGGAGAGGTATATTCAAATACAGCTGCTGAGCTAACATCAGCCTGGAGCCTGGCAAGGTGATATGTTGAATCTAGCGTCTGCCTGCATGCCAACAGCCCATTACTGAAATTTGTGGTTTTCATCACTTCAAGGTAACCATCTAGGGTTCATGAGATGGAGCCTCTGAAAATAGGTAGAATATGAAGGCCCAAGAAGCTTGGGAAAAGCATAATCCAGATATGAAATAAAATATGACCTAAGAATTCAAGTCTCAGGCTCCAAATTCAGCCCTCTTCTCCTGTCCTTTTTGATTCACCATAAGTTTTTAATCCTTTGGTTTTATTTACTCTTCTGTAACATACTCCCTATGCTGATATGAGGCTGAGGCAAATTATTAAAGATTTAGAATATAGGAAAGTTAAACAATATAAATATTGAATAGCAAACATCCTGAAAAGGCAAAAAGACAGCAGCATATTTTATATATTAATAGAGCAGCAAAATAAGACAGTTGTAGAAGCTGAAAAACAGGAAAGAGAAACTGAATTTATAAACTATCGAGAATACATTTTTCTGTTTTACCACAGGCACTATTTTTTAATTAATTATTTCATACATAAAGAAAAAAGTATATGTAACTTATATGTATGACTTACAGATTAAAACAAGCACATCTTCGTATTCACTGCCTAATGTAAAAAAAGATCATTACTATTTATTACCTTTGAAACTCACTGTATGTCTATATCCTCCTCCCTCCTGATCTGTGGTAACTATGACTCTGAATTTTGTGTTTTTGCATTCTTTTGCTTTGTTTTATGATTTTACTACCAATTTGTGTATCCTCACACAATACAGGTATAAATTAGAGATATTATGGGTTCAGTTCCAGACCACCACGATAAGTTCCAGACCACCACGATAAAGCGAATATTGCAGTAAAGAAAGTCACATCAGTTTTTTGGTTTCCCAGTGCATATAAAAGTTACGTTTATACTGTACTGTAGTCTGTTAAGTGTGCAATAGCATTATGTCTAACAAAAAAATACTTTATCCCTAAAAATGCTAACCAGTATCTGAGCCTTCAGAGAGTCATAATCTTTTTGCTAGTGGAGAGTCTTGCCTTTAATTTATTAAAAATGCAACGTCTGTAAAGCAAAATAAGACAAAGTGCACTAAAACGAGGTATGCATTTAGTTTTACGTGTTTTTTAATTTCATATAATGGACTTAGTCTTTTATAACCTGTTGTTTTCTTTAACATTTTAAGATTTTTCCATGTAAGCTGAAGTTTATTCATACAGATATATGTTATGCCTTTCAATGAATATAGTACATACATTTATTTGTTCTCCTGTTAATGGACATTTGCTATTTTGAACAACACTGCTGTAAAAATGTCACTTGGCCCATATTATAAGAGGGTTTTCTTAAGGAATTCTATCTGGAAGTGGAATAACTAGGTCATCTGCAACTTCTAGATAATGCCTAATTGTTTCCAAGCAACATTTAAGTGTTCCTTTTGCCCCACATCCTCACCAACATGTGGTAGTGCTAGTCTTTTACTTTTGTGCCAGTATGGTGGGTGTGAAATATTTTGTTTTTCCATGCAACCATTTAAGTAAATTAAATAATATTTAGAAATCAAGGCAGTGTTTTTTGATTTGTGTTAATGCAGAAATTGAGATTAGGCTTTGGAAGAAACATTGGTTACAAAAGTGGCTAAAAGGAAAACTTTTTGTTATTCTGGAGCTACTCTGTCTCATTGAAAAAAACTAGTATGTTAAACTATGCAGGTGTGGTTTAGAAGTCAGAGAAGTAATCGTGCTTGTTGAATAGAATGATAGCTGTTTCTGAATGATTGTACAAGGGACTCTTGTTGTTGGTCAGTTTCAGTTGCCCAACCTTTTTATATGCTAAAAGTTGCATCAGGGTTTAAAGATTCATATTAGCTGAGCAAGATGGTGACCTGCTGTGAAAAACATGCAAGAAATTTTAAAATTTACTATTAAGTGTTAAATGAAGGCTGAGGATCAGGTGGAAAAAAGGTTGAAGAGGATCAGTTCAGCAGTTTGAGGGGTAGGCAGAACCTTTATTGGGGAGAGAAGAAATTATGACTAGTAAAACACATTTAGCAACAGTGGCATAGATAATCGTCAGTTACAGTTACACAGAACTCTGACCATTTACAAAACATTAACATTTGTGATCTCATTTAACGATAATGCTGATGGAAAAGTATCATTTACCACTGCTTTATTGATAAAGAGTCAAAAGGTAAGAGAGGTGGAACAAGTGGACCCAAGACACCCATCTGGTGACAGAGGGGGCGTGTCCTCAGGACTCTTCTTGCCAAGCCCACGGTTCTTTTGCTTCGTACTTTTCTGTTTCCCCAGCACCATAACTGCAGCTTCTCCTGTGGGTAATGTCTGTCAATAAGCATCGACCCTCTGCCTTCTGAGCACTATTCTGTCCTGGTAAAGACT
>NW_006443124.1:2956422-2968593 GCF_000325575.1 Pteropus alecto
AAAAAAAAAGATTCCTGTCCGGGAGCTCACAGTCTTAGAAAACAACAACAAAGAAACTCAAGAAACAAGAAGAGATCAAAATGGTTTCTAAAGAAATGCTAGACTGTGTAGTAAAAATCTGCTTTAGTTATAGATCAAAAGCAAGGGCACTTTTCAGAATGGAATAAAAATGTGAGAACTGAAATTAAAAGTAATTTTCAAAATTCGAATTAAGTTTTTCCCTCAGAAAAACACATTTCATTCTGGTATTTAAGGTATTACTAATTTGTCTGGTAACCTCAGGTAGCCACCTAATGTAATGGAGGATGTATATATAATGAAAGAAAACATTTATTTTTAAAGACAACTGCTGAAGCTAAAATGAAGTTTTTCCCTTCAGTGGTCTTTGGTCCATTAAGAACTCAGTTATCAGAGTAAGAGTCACAGAAAACATTTAGTTCTCTATATTTATTAATAGCTCTCTATGCCTTATACCTGACTTTTCATCTGACTGTGGTCTAAAGTATCCATGGACATTTAAAGGAAAAATTTTAACAGCTTTAGTCTGAATTGATACATCTCCAGCATCTGATTACCTCCTTTACTATCAGATACTAAGTTTCATATAGGTTCCTGATAATTTGCTTTTATGTAGACCTAATTTCACTGTTAAAACTTTAATTTTTCTTTTCTTCAATTGCTATTTTATTAAATTCTTGAAAGTCAGTAAAAGCTTACAAGTGGGAATTTTTCGGCTTTTGCATCTGTCATAAAGCTGCTCAGATGAGTAGGTGTTTGAGTAGGGGCAGAACCAGTAATGGCCTGAAGCCAGCCCAGTACAACCTCAGCTAAATGCCAGTCATTGCTAATGCCAGGGAAGACCAGCATGTTGTAATACACAGATCTGCAGCCAGTGTCCTTAATATATTGGCTACATGTCTCATTCCCTAAAGGTAACTTAAGAAATTCAAGTTACCATTCTGCACCAGAAGAGATACTCTCAAAATTAATTTATCCCCTCATTTTAAGTAAAGTTGGTTAAATAATAATGAAATATTTATAATTAGCGAAATTTTGAGAAGGATGATAATAATGCAAATTACTCCTCAGAATTAATACGTTGCAGATCTTTAAAAAACAAAAAGTCAATAGGCTCCCTCTGCCAAGGGGCACCATCTTGTCAGTGGCTCCCGGCTGTCAGGCCAAAAGGATATAAAGAGAGTAAGCTTAATAAATTGATAACATTCTCAACATCTTTCAGAACTCTTTGGGAATCTTATTGTTGAGTAGATGCCAGAAACCATCATTTTTGGGGGGTTAGGGGAGGAGAGTCTGGAGGGACTATTATGATGAAGACCCACTGAATTGCTTTAGTATTGTTATATCTTAAATCAGAGAGCGGACTTCCATTTTAATTGCCTCTTCCATGAATCTTAACTTTGTTCATTAAAAAAAGAAAACCTCAATTGAAATGCATTTTTTATTAGGCAAGTGATTACTTATAATATTGTTTTAAAATTGTATTATTGTTTGATCCTTATAATCTGGTGAGATACTTAGGACAAATTTAAATTATATCCCTATTGTTTCAAATGAGGAAACAGATCCAGAGAGATTAAGTGATTTGGATGTTGATTCAGTGGAGTCAGGATTTGAAACTAGGTCATGACTTAATGATTCTGTGACTTTTCCACTATACATACTTAGGTGCTTTCTGTTTCACAGAATTACACATATGAATGTTTATTTCCCATATTTTCAGAAGTCTATGTATTTTGTAAATTAAAGCATTTCTTCTGCCTATGTTCCTGGTTTTTAAACACCTTCATCCATGAGGAGCTCTCTTTGAAAGCTTTTGTGAACACCTTTTTTTAATCTAATCTTTCAAAGAAACATAAAAAGACTAATGGGTGGTCAGCTTCCAGTTTTAGGGGAAAGATTAGAAAATTGTTCAGGTACTAGTGTACTCACAGCTTTTGTACAGTTACAGTATTGTGTAGAGCTTCTACAGCAGGCTGCACATACTACCTTGTATTGTCAGTTTTGAAGTCCTGGATCTGAATCTCAAAAGCCATAATCTCACTTTCTCCAATGACTGGAGGTAAATGTAGAATAGGTAGGAAATGTCTACAAAAAAAAAAATCCTCGAAGTTGTAAAAACACTGTGATGGCATTCAGATTTCCTGAAATTCTTATATCCAATATGGTCAAACTTGTCTCAGAAAAAGAAATTTATTTGAATTGTAAGACCTTAAAGATATCTTAAAATAGGAAACCTTTAAGCTACACTCTAAACTTGAGATGGATACTTAAATACTGCTTTTGCCATTTGATTTGATATTGTCAAAATGAAGTTTTAGAGCTGTAAGAGTACTATGTCCCAAAATGATACTAATATATTTTTACATAATTGGCTATTTTTTCCTACTTAATAGATTAAACTTAGAGCAGGATTTTTCAGCCTTAGTACTACTGATATTTTGAACTGGATTGTTTTTTGTTGTGGGGGATGTGCTATTCATTGTAGAATGGTTAGTAACATCCTTGGCAATCATCAATCTTACTTTGTCTCTATGGATCTGCCCATTCTGGACATTTCATATAAATGGTATACAATATGTGTCCTTTTGTGTCTGGCTTCTTTCAATTAGTGTGTTTTCAGGCTTCTTTCAATTAGTGTGTTTTCAGTGTTGTCTCATTTAACAGGACTTCATTCCTTTTTATGACTGACTATATCATATTCTGTTTATCCACCCATCAGCTGATGGACATTTAGGTTGTTTCCATTTTCTGGCTAATCCGAACAATGCTATTATGAACACTCATGGACAGCAGTTCCCCCTTATCCACAGGGGATATATTGCAAGACCCCCAGTGGATGCCTAAAACTGCAGATGGTACCAAACCGTTTATACATACTGTGTTTTTTCCTATACATACATACTTATGATAAAGTTTAATTTATAAATTAGGCACAGTAGGAGATTAATGATAACGAATAATAAAATAGAATAATTATAACAATATAATAAAAGTCATGCAAACATGATGTCTTTCTCACTCAAAATATCTTATTGTGCTGTATTCACTTTTTCATTTAAAGAAAGCACTTTTTGGCTTATCTTTGGCATATCCAAATTGCCAGCAGCACTACTCTTGTTTTTGGGGGGTCATTATGAAGTAAAATAAGGGTTACTTGAACACAAGCCTGTGGTATCACGATAGTTGATCTGATACCCAAGACAGCTACTAATGACTAATGGGCAAGTAGCATACACAGACAGCATGGATACACTGGACAAAGGGGTGACTCATGTCCTGGGTAGGACAGAGTGGGACAGTACGTGATTTCATCACACTACTCAGAACCGTGTGCAATGTAAAACTTATGAATGGCTTATTTCTGGGATTTTCCTTTTAATATTTTTACACTGTGTTGACTGCAGGTAACCGAAACTGTGGAAAGCAAGACCAAATAAGGTTGCAACTACAATACAAGTTTTTGTGTAAACATGTTTTTTATTTCTTTTGTAGATATTTAGGAGAGTAATTACTGGCTTATGTGGTAACCCTGTGTTTAACCTTTTGAGGAACTGCCAAACTGTTTTGCAAAGTGCCTCTACCATTTTCCAGTCCTACCAGCAATGTATGAGAATTCCAATTTCTCCACATTCTTGCATAAACTTGTTATTGTCTGTCTTTCTTACAATAGCCGTCTGAGTGGGTATTTCTTATTGTAGTTTTGATTTGTATTTCCCAGATGACTAATGACCTTGAGCATCTTTGTATTTCTTGGCCATCTGTATATGTTTGGAGAAATGTCTATTCAATATTTTACCTATTTTTAAATTAGGTTGTCTTTATCTTGTTTGTAAGAGTTCTTTATATACTCTGGATACTAGACTCTTATCAGATATATGATTTGCAGATATTTTCTTCCTTTCTGAAGGTTGTGTTTTCACTTTCGTGATAGTGTCATTTGACTCACAAAAGTGTTTAATTTTAATGAACTGCAATTTATTTGTTTTTTTGACTGCTAATGCCTTTGTTGTCGTAGCTTTAAAAAGGCTGCCTAATCCGAGCTCAAAGATGTTCACCTACATTTCCTTCCAAGAATTTTATAGTTTTAGCTCTTATATTTCAGTCTTTGATCCATTTTGAGTTAATTTTTGTATTTGTGTGAGGTAGGAGTCAAACTTTATGTGGACCCCTGCACCGTTTGTTGAAAAAAACAAACAAACAAAAAAACCACAGTTGATCCTTGAACAACACAGGGGTTAGAGGTGCTGACCCCCTGTGCAGTCGAAAATCCACATATAACTTTGACTTCTCTAAAACTTAATTTCTAACAGCTTACTGTTGACTGGGAGCCTTACCGATAACATAATTGATTAACATATTTTGTATGTTATATGTATATACTGTATTCTTACAATATAGTAAGCTAAAGAAAATGTTAAGAAAATCATAAAGAAGAGAAAATATTTACAATACTATACGTATTTACTGAAAAACTCCACTTATAAGTGGACCCTCGCAGTTCAAACCATGTTGTTCAAGGGTCAACTGTATTTCAAATATAAGCACAAAATAGTATTGTAGAAACAAATCTATATAGTCATCATTATAAATGTAAATGAACTAACTCTCCATTTAAGAGATAAAAATTGTCAGGCTCTATAAAAAGATAAAACTTCTATTTGTCAGAAATACACCTAAATGTAAGGATATAGAAAAGTTGAAAGACTAGAAGAAGATCCACAGTCAAATGTTAAAGCAATGAAACAATCTGGCAATGAGCAGGAACAGTCAAATAAGCTTGTCACTTAGGCTCTGCCACTTAGTGGCACTCATGTCAGACTTGAACTCTGAAGCTAGTGACAGAAGGCCGCAGGGCCGTGGTATTGGTGACAGAAGTGGTTGCAGTGTCATCAGGTTCAAGAGCAGCATGTTTGCTGTGTTTTGGTCACAGCAGTAATTTCATCAGATCATTTCTTCAGTGTGATTTTGGATGATTTTCCTGGAAGATTACCTGGAGATATGGAGGGCTGACTGCATAATTGTTGGAAAAAATCTATCAATGGGCCTGCGGAGTTCAAAATCATGTGTTCAAGAGTCAACTATATTCTCTCTCCATTGAATGATTTCAGTACCCTTGGTGAAATCAATTGACCATAAATGTATGGATTTATTTCTGGACTCTCAGTTCTGTTCCATTGGTCTATATGTCTCATCTTATGCCCGCACTATCCTGTTTTGATTACTATATTTTCATACTAAATTTTGAAAATGGGAAATTTAAGTCCTCCAAGTTTGTTCTTTTTTTCAAGATTATTTTGGCTATTCTGTGTTTCTTGTAAATCTTATTAATTTTAGCATCAGCCTATCCATTTCTGAAAAATAGCAGTAGGAATTTTGATAGGGATTGCTTTGAACCTCTAGGTACCTTTGGGGAGTACTGCCTTCTTAACACTATTAAGTCTGAAGTCTTCCAATCCATGAACACAGGATGTCTTTCTATTTGTGTAGATCTTTTCATTTCTTTCAACAGTGTTTTGTAGTTTTCAGTATACAAGTCTTGTACTTTTTTGGTTAAATTTATTCCTATGAATTTTAATCTTCTTGAAGCTATTGTAAATTTGTTTCCTTAAATTTTGTTTTCAGATTGTTTATTGCTACTATGTAGTAATTCACCTGATCTTTATGTGTTGATTTTGTATCCTGCAACTGCTGAATTCATGCATTAGCTCTAGTAGGTTTTTTAGTTAGGTTCTTCATGATTTTCTATATCTAAGCTCTTATCATCTATAAATATAGTTTTCTTCTTTTCCAGTCTAGATGATTTTTCACTTCTGTTTCCTGCCTAATTTCCCGAGCTAGAACCTCTATATTGCTGAATAGCAGTGGTTAGAATAGGCATGTTTGTGCTGGTCCTGATCTTAGGGGGAAACTTACATTTTAAGTGTGTTGTTAGCTGTGAGTTTTTCATAGATGTCTTTTATCAGATTGAAAAAGTTCTTTTTCCTAGTTTGTTTTTATCATGAAAGGGTGTTAGATTTTTGTCAAATGTTTTTTCCTGCACCTATTGAGATGATCATTTGCTTTTGTCTTTTTTTTTCCCCATATAGTTTATTACATTAATGGATTTTCATACATTGAACCACCTTGTGTTCCTGGGATTACACTCACTTTGTCATGGTTTATAACTGTTTTTGTATGCTTCTAGATTCACTTTGCCAGTATGTTGCTGAAGATTTTGACATTTATCTTCATAAAGGATATTGGTCTGTAGTTTTATTCTAGTATCTTTATCTGGCTTAGATATCAGAGTAATACTGACCTCAGACTGAGTTATGAAGTTATTCCCTTCTATTTTTTGGAAGAGTTTGAGAATGATTATTGTTAGTCTTTAAACATTTGATCAGAGAACATACTTACTATGATTTCAGCATTTGAAATTTATTTGGCTTGTTTTATGGTCTAATGTAATGTCTTATCCTAGAAAATCTCTCATGTGCACTTGAGAAAAATGAGGATTCTTCTTTGATTGGGTGAAGTGTTTGATAGATGTCTCCTAGATTTAGCTGATATATGTAATATTCAAGTCTTCTATTTCTTTGCTGATTTTGTCAAGTTGTTCTGTTACTGAAAGTGGGGTATTAAAGTCTCCAACTAATATTATTGGATTGTTTCTCTCTTTAATTCTGTTAGTTTTTTCTTCATCTATCTTGGGGCTCTGTTGTTGGGTGCATATATCTGTTATTCACTCTTTTATCATTATACAGTGTCCTCTGTCTCTGGGAACAGTTTTTGTGATGCCTATTTTGTGTGATATTAGTATAGCCACTCTAGTTCTCATGTATACTCTGTGTGTGGAATATCTTTTTTTCTGTGTTTTTACTTTCAATCTATTCATGTCTTTAAATCTAAGGTGAGTCTATTAGTGTATAGTTGGGTCATGTTTTTTAATCCATTCTGCAAATCTCTGCTTTTTAATTAGAGTTTAATCTATTGCTATTTAATGTAATTGATAAGCAGGACTTGACATTTTTTGATTTTTCTTTGCCATGTCTTTTTTGTTCCTTACTTCCTCCATTACTATCTTCTTTTGTATTAGATTTTTTCTAGTATCACAATTTTAATTCTATTGTCATTTCTTTTACTTTTTTTTTTTTTTTTTTTGGAGAATTTTCATACTGGTTGCCTTGGAGTTTACATTAACATCTTAATTAGTAGTGATGATCTAGTTGGGTTAATATCAGCTTAATTTTATTAGTGTACACAAATATTGTCCCTATATATCTCTGCTCCCTCCCTTTTATGCTATTATTGTTACAGATTTCCTCTTTATACATTGTGTGCCTATCCACCTTGATTTATAATTATTGCTAATGCAGTTGTGTTTCGAATCGGATAGGAAAAGGAAGTTATGGATAAAGATACTTTTAAACTGTCTTGTGCGTTTACTTGTATTTACTAATGCAGTTACCTTTCCCTGTGTTCTTTATTTTTTCATGTAAAGTTGAGTTACTGTCTAGTGTCCTTTCATTTCAGCCTGAAGGACTACCAGCAGCATTTATTGGAGGGCAGGTCTACTAGTGACGAACTGCCTCAGTTCTTGTTATCTGAAAATATGTTCATTTCTCCTTCATTTCTGAAGGATTGTTGCCAGATACAGAATTCTTAGTTGACATTTAATTCTTACAGCACTTCGAATATGTCATCTTAATGTCTTTTGGTCTGCCCCTGCATAGTTTCTGATGAAGAATCAACTGTTAATCTTATTAAGAAGCACTTGTTCACAATGAGTTGCTTCTTTCTTTCAAAATACTCTTTATAGCTTTTGATAGTTTATGATGTATCTAGATGTAGATCTTTTTGAATCTATCCTGTTGAAGATTATTAGGCTTCTTGGATGTTTTCCATCAAATTTGGCTTTTTTTTTTTTCTTTTATCGTTACTTGTTTAAATATTCTTGCTGCTCCCACTCCCTCTCCTCCTCTGTGACTCCCATCATGCAGATGTTTGCATATTTGATGCTGTCCCACAGGTCTCTGAGACTCTGGCTTTTTCTGTTTTTTTTTCTTTTGATTCCGCAGACCAGATAATCTCAATTGACCTATCAAATTTACTGATTCTTTCTGCCTAATCATATCTGCTGTTGAGCCCCTCTAGTGAATTTTTCATTTAAGTTATTGTACTTTTCCACTCCAAAATTCCTACTTGGTTCAGTTTCACAATTTCTCTCTTGAGTAAAAAAATCTCAATTTAATGTTTTTTTGTTTTTTTGTTTTTTTTACTTTAATTCTTCAGACATAGTTTATGTCACTGAACACATTTAAAGTAGCAGATTTTAAGTCTTTGTCTAGAAAGTTCAACATCTGGGCTCCCTTGGGCAGTTTTTATTCCGTTTTTCATATGCATGTACCATAGTTTCTTATTTCTTTGCACACCTTGTAATTTTTTTTATGAAAACATACCTTTTTGAATATTACAATGTGGTAATTCTGGAAATCATATTCTGTCCTCCTTCTGCAGTGTTTGTTGTTGCTATGTACTGTAGATGTTGTTTGAGTGTTCAGTGACTTTTATGAACTAATTCTGTAAAGTTTGTATTCTTTGTCCATTGCGGACCCCGAAAGTCTCTTTTCTGTTCGCTTACTGGTCAGCTAGTGATTGAACAGAGATTTTATTAAATATCCGAAGGCAAAAATATCTTCCAGTCTTTGCCTAAGGGGTGTGTGTGTGTGTGTGTGTGTGTGTGTGTGTGTGTGTGTGTTTTAGAGCAGGCCTTTAACTCTCACCCCTAGAGTTGACAATTCTGCCTTAACCTTTACTTCCATCTTCCACAGAGCATCAAATCAACAGGAGAAGAAAGCCAAGGGCCTTCTCAGGTCTTTTCTGAGTATATGCACAGCCCTACTCATCCTTGATAGTATAAAAAGTTGCAGAGAAAGAACTTAAATATCTTTAAAAATTGAATCATTAATAAGCCACTAGAAGTAGCTTTACTAAGTCTACAAATAGTGGTAGATATTAGAATTCATGCATTTAACATATTTCAAAATTTGATCAAATATTGTGCTATGAAAAACACTTTAAATTATTCTTTTATCATGTGTGTGAAAATGTGGCTTTTCTTTTGCAACCTAGTAGCTTCTGTGTGTGCCAAACTGTGGCTTTAAATATTTTATTTACTCCACAGGGTAAGTTGAAACCATAAATACCACTTAAATCAAACTATATGTATTCCTATAAGCGTTTTCTATAACATACATGAGACTCAAATCTTCATTTCTGAAATTCAGATATGGTTTTTATTTTCAACAGAAATAAAAGCTTGATTTTTAAAAATCCAAACCAAAGGAATAATTGTGTACATTTCTCTATGTGGCTCATGCATTACTCCAGGATTGATGAATGGTGGAAATAACTGAATATTTTGGGAAATAAGAGGAAAAAGCTTTGTCGATGATGGTTGGGGAAGATTCTAAGGAATAATGGGAAGAATAAGCAAAAATCTAGAGACTCATTATAGGCACTCAGAACATATTTGTTAAGTAAACAAACAAACAAACTTGGCTTACTGAGGGACACTGAGGAAACATACTGACTGGAAGACAGTTCTTGCAAGAAAATTGGTGAGAGAGATCAGTCCAGAGTTTTGTGGGCCTTATTAAAGTTTGGGCTTTATATTTACAAGGAGATTTGATTCAGGTTTGGAAATGAGGGTTGGAGCCAAAAATGGGGACAAAGTGAGATTTTAGGACAGTGGTTTCCAAACTCTCTTTAAATATAAAGTTCGATGGTGAACCTGGCATCCCAATTTCAGTTTTACTGGTTTTAAAACAGCCTCACCAATCTCACTGATTGCTTCCTGTACAGATTAATGTTATAAATATGAATGTATAAAATATGTTTTATCAGTATAACAAACGTCACTTTTACCTGTTTCATGTATTGGGGGTTCTACATGAAGTTTAATTTTTTTAAAAGAAAGGATTTTTCTGCTAGAGTCGTGAAAACTTGTTTGAGGAGAAATAGATCAGAGCAAGTTCAAACTACAGTCATAGAGAACAGACACGAGACTTCTGTGTTTGGAATTCTTTGCGGACATTTACACGACAGAATTCCATATTTAGTAGTATCAGATATTAGATGGTTGTAATGGCTGAAGTGTTCAAAAGATGCTGTCATATTTATGACTTATGATCCAAGTGACATTAAGGCCATCCCTAGTCAGCACTGACGGCCTTGTGGGATACTTGCTGTTAATGTGCATGTCCGAGCGCCTTTCTTCCTTTCGTGTCCTCTCGTGACCTGTTCACTGCTGAGCTGACGTGGGCCTCACTGAATGTGATTAAGAAAAACATCTTCGGTGGGGAGTCCTCTACATACTCAATGTTAAATAATGTCTTCTGGAAAATGACAGCACAACATTTTAAAGTATGAATGAAAGACAAAATTAACAGTTATACAAATGTTTTGTTTATTGGGGTGGGAGATGAGAAGGGCTCCAAATAAGAAAGGATGTAGAGAAGCTATATCTGCCTTCATTTTCTTGTAGCCTATTCAGCCAAATCCTAATATACTTTACTGAAAATAAGTTTCCTATTTAGTGGCACTCAGTGACCTAAAGATTGAGACATCTTAACTTAGCTGTTTTCAGATGAAAGAACTGTTCATTTGGCTTGAACAGATGTTTGTTCAAGAAAATATCTGCTTATGTTTTTTCTTGTTTACCTCTGGTTTTTCAACTGTTAACCAAAATTTTAGAATTTGTTTTAGTTCTAGAAGTCTAATAACTTATAAAGGAAGGTGAAGAGTGGGGGGAAGGGTAGGAATAGATGTAGATGGACTACCTTAAAACAGGAGACAAGTAAATTACAATGAAATAATAGAGATACATGTTTTTTTGCTGAGGACAACTAACATATTACCACAGGATTTTCTTTTTTATTGAGTGTTAGAAATGTTATTTTGTAGGTACTACTCTAAAAAACATTTTATTTATTTTCGAGGGATATGAAAACCTTTTTTAAAAGTAGCAAGGAAGGTGAAGGAGAAAAAAGGCATCATGGCATTCCCCAGTTTGTAGTTAATGAAATCAGCCTCAATTGTCCTTCCTTAATTCAGCTACAAGCTGAAAATTATAAAATTCTTTTAAAATTTTTTAATGAAAATGGTTTTTCACTTAATAGGTAAAATGTGCAGCTTTTGATTTTTTCAATTTCTTGGTTTCGCATGCTATGATGCTCAATTTTGTATAGAATAAAATAGGGAGAGTTGTTTTGTTTAACTAGTATTTTTGTTTATCACTGTGTCGACAAACTTTCTTGATTTCCTGTAGCAAATGCATTACACATAGGAAATAAAACTTTCAACCTATTTAATAAATGGTTGATGATTTTTAGCCCTTTGGATTTAGAAATGACTGAGGAAATATCATTGCTGCCTTACCATTATTTTGAAATCCTGTTTATAAACTATGTCATTTCCAAGGCCATGAGTCTGGCACCTTTCCAGGTATTAACTATAAGAACAAAGATATAATGTGATTTTATTTACCTGCCTACTGATTGAAGTCTAATTTATTTTTTGTTGTATTATACAAATTTGGGGGGTAATTTCTTAAGTAGCAATAGATAATTGGATAAAAATGTAGGTGCAAAGATGAAGATTATAAATCTAATAAAACAACATATAGACAAATCATGGCCAGGATATTAAATGTAAATGGAAAATCTTTTTCTTTAAATTGTTTTCATAGATGAGTGGCACTTTAGAGGGTGTGTGGTGGCTCTCAGGAGCAGGACCAGTGTGCATGACTTGATGGTCCTGAGGTCACAAAGGGGTCCAGTCCAGGTCAGGAAACAAGCAAACGCGTGACCTGGATTTATATCGCCGCCTTGTTCTGTAATTCTTTGGATGTGAATGATATTTTCTAGGCCAGGTCATAAACACTTCAATTCATGCATCTTTCACGTCTATGAAGATAAATTCTAAGAATAAATATTATATGATTATGAGACTGACGAGCTGCCTGTTGTGCTAAGGGGGCAGCTTTATTGATGAAACAATATCGAGTTTCATCATCTTTCCTATGAAAATAACACATGGCAGGATTGATATTTCATTTGAAAATTAAAACTATTGCTTTTTTTTTTTTCTGGTCATGATTAAAGTCTAATT
>NW_006443124.1:2969605-2990918 GCF_000325575.1 Pteropus alecto
GGTAGGATTAATATTTCATTTGAAAATTAAAACTATTGCTTTTTTTTTTTTTTTCTGGTCATGATTAAAGTCTAATTTAAACCTCACATTCTAGTGGGATCTTAGAAGTAACATACACAGTCCAATCTGTAACTCGTCCCAGGATTCCATTTATTCCTTCTTGTTTGTGCTCCTCACAAAGTATGTAAGTGTGGTGTCATTAACACTAAATCCTCCACCCCCTGCTGGAAAAAAAAATATTTTTTTTTAGTATAGGAAAATTTAGTAAGTTATTTGGTAGAATTCGCATATTTTTGAAGAAATGGAAATTATGAGAAACACAAAAAAGTAGAATAAATAGGACCAAAGGCTGCAGTACTAAAACTCCAAAAATATTGGCATAAAGGACTTAAAACCAAACCAAACAAAACATAACCTAGGCTAGTTCTGAGGGTCTAAATAATCCTATATTGTTAATAAAATGACTTGTTCTGCCATTTGGCATTGGGAATTATGTAAAATTGCTGATACTAGAAAATGGCTGTCATGAAATGATTTATTTAAGGTACCGTAATATTAAAAAAAAGTAGGTCTCTAGAACCTACTGAAAACTCGGCTCAAGAAGTATGTAAGGAAGAAGCCAAAGAAGCCAAGACCCACACAATAGTGCTTTCTGCCTGTTTTATAGTAGCTAGCGTTGGGTATTTCTATGATGTTATAAGCTGCTTCCTCTTTCCACAGAAGATGTTGAAAGCATCTATAATTTCTGTGTTTGGTCATCTTTTTGCCACAGATGTGTGGCTTAAAAAGTACTTTTGATTGCTAGTGCCCTTTGAGCTGGAGTTTGTTCAGAATGCTTGTTGACTTGATCCGGTAGAGGTGGCCTGAGACATTTCCTTCTTATGTCTGTCACTCATTTTCACATTCATTGAACACACTGAGCAGAAGATATATTCTGAACTTTTCAGTGGCAATTGATACCAATGATGGCATGTAACTTTGGGAAGACATTTAGAGAAAACCGTTCTTACTACCCAGTTTTCCCTGAACTTCCCGGTGGGGGTGGGAAGTCTCTACAAGGGCCCAGCAGCCAACATGACTTCTGAAAGCAGATCAAGAATCACTTATTTTTCTTACCCACTTCTCTCACAATAATTGGAGTTCGTTTTTCCTGTTTTCTACTCCTGTGGACATCCCATTTCTTTTGTTATTCTCAGTCTTTAAATATTGCTTGTTTAAAAGTTTCAATCTAACGGATTAAGTTCAAATCCATTTTAAGGTGTATACTGTGTCCTTTAAAAGTTACATTAAAGGGTCTTAAAATGATTAAAGGAGATCACTCATTCCACTGATAAACTATTATAATGTCTATTGAGGGGCGTTTATTTGACTTAAAAATGCTGAGATTATGGAAACTGGATTGAAACATTTTAGAGCAGCATTAAAAATACCTCTAAGAATTTAATCAAGCTTATAAACCCCTCTCTCTGTTGCTCTTTCTCAAAAGTCTGACTATGTCTGTAGGCAATCCTTCTCTGGCATGATTGGTGGACAGGGAGTAAACAACTTACTGTAAACGGGCACTCCGCCAGCTGGCCTCAGGCCGCATCAGGCTTGTGATTTGCAGGGTTAGGAAAATGCCTTTTAACTTGTTCATTTCCGCTTCTTTTAAACATGGGGAAAAGGCACAACCATACTAATTTATTAAGTATCTCATAAGATCTTTTAGGGCTTACAAAATCTTTTAGGAATCACCCGGAAATTATTAGTACTGCTCCACTGGATCTGAATACCTCTCATGTAATAATGACAAGTTTTTAAAAGGCAGTTTTAATTATTAAAAGGAATTTTTCGTCAGTTTGCTCTCACCTTGTATGATTTATCTGGGATTATATTTACGAGTTTCTCTGACCTACTTTCAAAGTATTTAATTTAGTGTCCAACACTATTTTGGGGGAAAAAAAGTCATATAATATAAAAAGCTGAGTTTATTTTAATTATTTTATTTAGATAAACACCACCCCCCCCAAAAAAAAAATCTTAGAAAAGAAGAAAAGACCTTAGCTTTTTCTCTAAAGATGTATTATGCCCCAAAGCATTTGTTCGGAGCCCGTAAATCATTTAACCACCTAAGCCAGCTGAGTATCATCCCTGCGTGAAAAGTAAAGGCTGCTGAATTTGACAATTATTTTAACTGAAAAACTAGCTAAGATCTAATGGTACTATTGAATATTCTGTTATATTGTATCCACAACTCCAGAAATGCTTATGCTAAGTTTTTTTAGTTAAGATTAGAACAGTTTTATTAAATCAAATTACTAATTTAAATTAGAATTTACTAATTTACTAAATTACCAACTTAAATTAGAATTTACTAATTTAAAATTACTAATTTACTAAATTACTAATTTAAAAATTAGAATAGTTGATGTAAACAATACTAAGGTTTCTAAAAGATTTTTCGTTGATTTTTATTTATTTGTAAATTTTATGAAGGGATTCTGTCCAAATTAAAATTTATTTTAAAAATTAAAATATTAAAATCTATGAAGAACGTTTTTAACAATAAAACCTTATATACTTAAAACTATCACTTAAGAATAAGGTAATATAGTAGTTTATATCATTCACCTTTAAACATATCTGAAAGTTTTTCAGAATAGAATTTAACTGCATGATATAAAATCTGATTATTAAAACAAATTAGTAAATTTTCTTTAGGTGAAAAAGACATTTATTGAGTTAGCATATGTTTCCCTTTATAAGATTTCTTAAAACCCTGTCCTTTCAATGAATTTAAAACTAATATCACTGCAAGCTGGAAACGGGACATATGATTTTAGATAGCCTGTCCTTGTTTCATTGTTAAAATATGAAAGTAATTTTTTTGCATGTACCGTGTATTTCAGTGAACCTGAATCAGTATTTTTAAGCTTTCTTAAAAGGGCCATAAATCCCTTTGAGAATATGATGAAAGCAGCTGAACTTCTCCCCAAGAAAAAATGCATGAAACACACATACTTATAGTATTTTAATATTATAATTAAGGAACTTCTTGGACCTAGCTAAAACTTATTCAGAAAATTCAATTTAATAAGTTCTGTGGCTCTGTCTACATTGCAGACAGAATAAAACCTAGGAAGTTTAGGTTTGATGTTACCAGTGTTACAGGAACTCAAATGATGTAAGCTCCTTTCTCCTGGAAAACTAGAAAAGCATTTTCGGGATTAGTATTTTCCATTTCGTACAACGATGCTTTTTTGAAATTACAGCAATGAGCTTAAAAAATTAGAATAGTTGATGATGTAAACATTACTAAGAAATTGGCTGTTAGCTCTGAAAAGTATCCATGGCAGTTTACCACAGAAACATTAAGACATTCATCTTGGTTTGAATTAACTAAACAATCAGCAAAAACAGAGGCACCAAATAGGAATTATTTTGATTGTGCGCCCCAAGTATGTTCTGTTACCTCTCATTTCTGCAAAGACCATGATGAGTAAAAAGTGGATCCTTTAGCTACTCACCAAATCATAATCATAATCATCTGGGAAATTCTCAGGCTGCATACCAGATTTACCAAATCAGAATTTGGGGGTTTGCGATTGGTTACTTATAATTTGACAGAGCCCTCCAAATGCTTCTGATATTTCTTTTGAGAGCCACTGGTAACATAATAGCTGTGGCCATTATCGGAGTACTCAATCATATTTAGATATTAATAATATTTTGTGGCTTTAAAATAAACCTAGCATGCAAAAAAGATAAGTATATATTATAGAAGATGTTGAGATTTTAGTAATATGAAAGAAAATATTTTTTTCTAATTGAGAACATAGTAAATTATAATTATAGAACAGACTTCATGGCATTCCTCTATAAACTATGATGTCCAGGATAATCAATTCATGCAATTAATCGAAATTTTAAGTTCACAATGATAAATTTTCACTGTACCAATCTCAGTAAGATTTTTTATAACTATTTGTTTGGGATATAAGGTTTATAAAGTAATATTCTGGTGACTGATCCCAGGATCATTTCATTTACATATCATCTTTATATATAAAGATATATTTGTGTATGAATATTTCACTCACCATGTATTATTACGTATTACCAAGGCAAGCAGAGTAAGTTATAAGGGGGGAACATCTTTGTTAAGTATGTTTTAGTATCACTGCAGTATATTAAGTGTGTGTGTGTCCACGTGTGTGATTGTACAAAACCTTAGAAAGCTACAAAGAAAAAGCCAAGAGAATGGGAATGTTACGAGGGATTCAGCTATGCCTAAAATTACAGAACAAAACTCCCTTGATCTGTTAGGTCATCTAACACATCTCTTAGATGTGTCACAGGCCACTCTGATCTGTTCGGATTAATTGGTCTGAAAGTCTTCAGTGGCTTGTGACCCACATAATTATTTCCTAATAAGCTGGTGGTATGACTGGAAAGCGACAACATTTGCTCGTTTAGTGCAGTATGTACAAACTACCATCTTTCCAACTGGAAACTATTGGATAGCCTCTGCCAAGATTGGTGGGGGGAACCTTTAAAAACAAAGCCATTATCTCTTTTTTCCCCTCTCTCCTGTCATTTTACTTAGCTGAGAATGTGGTAGAATGAATGAGCTGGTAATATGGTGGAAATGTTTTCTATAACAGATTAATATTTAAATGCATTATTAATATTTATGAAATGCTAGAAACACAAATTTGCCCTTTAAGCCATGTGTTTCATGACATAACACATCTGTGTGATATGACAATTCTCTCTCAGATGTTGTTTGCTCATTGTGGTGGAATAAATAGAGCCCTGGACTCATCCTTTTTTTTTAATAAAAGAAAAATTATTGTTATCTACATGCCTATAGTAAAATCTTGACTTTTTAAATGTTAAATTTTTTTTTTAAGGTCAACATTTTTTACAGAGTCACGTGTGTGGAGTGTGGGCAAAATGGCTAGACACATATATTGAGACCAAATAATGGAAGTCTTTGATTGTCATGCTAAAGAGTTCAGATTTTCATAGGCAGTCAAGAACCGTTATGTATTTGAGCCAGGACTGATTTGCTCTAAGCTATATCTTAGAAAAATTTCTCTGGCAGTCATATATCGGCTACCTTATAGATTGCTTTGCTTTAGTTGAAAAAGGAGTTGTAGCAGAGAGACTACACAGGAAGGTAGTTACACGAGCCATTCACAAAGGTCAAGCAAGTAAAGGTGTGAGCTGGAGCAAGTGGTGGCAGTAGGGAAGTAAATACGGCAATGGATGCTGAGAGCCTATGATGAGGCAACTGACCTTGGAGAGTCAGTGGTTTTTCTGCCTGCACTCCACTGATGTCTTTCCAAGGTTACCAGTTACTTTCTTGTTAAATTCAGTGGACGCTTTTCAGTGACCTACTGTGCACCAGCCCTGTGCTAGATGATACCAGGATCCTGTTTATAAAGGTTTCTTGCTATGGTTTTTGTAGCAGCACTCTTTAGTTTTCCTCCTTCTACCTCTCTGGCTTCTTTGCAAGTTAACTCTTCTTTTCAGAGTGTCTCAGAGCTCTCTCCTAGGCCCTCTTCTCACTTTCTTCCTCTCCCTGAGTAATCTCATCCTCCTGCTGCTTCAGTTACCATCTGTCCGTATGCAGTGGACACCCATGTTTTCTGAGCCTCCAGCTCCGACACATTCTCTTGATCTGACCCTTACCATAGTCCCTCTTATCTTCAGTTTCGCTTTCTGTGGTTTCAGTTACCTGTGGTCAACCATGGTTCAAAAATATGAAATGGAAAATTCCTGAAATAAACAAAAGCTGTTAACTTGTGTGCCGTTCTGAGTAGCGTGATGTAATCTGTGCCATCCACCTGGGACCTGAATCATCCCTTTTTCCAGTGAATCCACGCTGTATAAACTCCGTGCCCGTTAGTCACTTCACATCCATCTCAGGTAATGGATGGACTGTCATGACACCACAGTGATGTGTTTACTGCATAATGGCCCCAAAGCACGTGAGTAGTGATGCTGGCAGTTTGGATATGCCAAAGAGAAGCCATAGTGCTTCTTTTAAGTGAAAGGGTATGCATGTATAGGGGAAAACATAATATATATGGGTTTAGAACTATATGATTTCAGGCATCCACTGGAGGTCTTGGAATGTATCCCCTGAGGGGTCTTGGAATGTATTCCCAGCTGCCTGCTGAGTATCTTCTCTCGGTTGAGTTACAGACCTCTCAGACTCAACTTGTCCAACATAATTCATCAGTTTATTCCAAGCCATGTTGCTTCTTGCTTCTGTATTCCCCATCTCAGCAGATGTACAGTACTTTGTTAATCTCATTCCCCAATGTAGAAATATGGACATAATCCTCAATTACCTTTTTCCCTTCTCTCGCCATGTTTCAGTCATCAAGCCTCATAGATTTGACAAACTGAATACCTCACAAAACCAACTACTTATTAACTTCACTTAAATGATTAACTTAAATTTAAGCTGGATTACTGCCACATCATCTTGGCTGTCTCTCTTGTCATCTTCAGTCTATATACTGCAACTAGAGCTTTCAGACATTCAGATAATGATCAGATCATTTCCCCATTTATAACACCTTAGGGTCCTCACTGCCTCTGGACAGTTGACCAGTTTACCATGGCTTATAAGGACTTTTATGATCTGGTAAGCCTTTTAAGGTGTAACCTTTCCAAACTGCTTTTATTTCCCCATGTCTTGCCTCATAATGCAAAGGCTGTTCCCTTTGCTTCACCCCACCTCTGACCCCCATATCCTTTCTACTTGGGTAGCCAACTCCACCCAGGTAGCCAAAACCCAACTAAAATATTGCATCCTCAAGTGAGCCCTTGTCCCCCACATGTGGGTTAGCAACCCTCCTCAGTACCATGACAACACCAAGCCTTTCCCCATCCTAGCCCGTTGTAGAAAAAAAATTTGCTGACCTTGATTTATAGCATCCTGTTTAATGGATGTATAGTATTCGACATACATAGATATAGAGTCAGTTCTCATTAGTCACTCTAGTTGTGTTCTAAAATAGTCTCATTGAACACCAAATTAGTAAATACAGAGCCATTGCTCTTAGGAGAAATACAGGGTTAGGTTCCTACAAGCCTCTTGGTCATATTTTTGCCAACCTATCAATATACAACTTTGTTTTATGTGTGTTTCTGTTTAAAGACACCTTATTTAATAAATATCATTGATTCATTAACATCGAATTCATGGCATCCTTGTGCTTAGGAACACTAAGAACTTTAGCACTATGCTCAGGGGCTATTTTAAACATGAAAATGACCAAAAATAAAACACAAAAAATGCAAAAACAAGGTACTAAATATCCTATGAAAAGTACACGTGTTTAGAGTATGAGAGCTGAAACAAGAAAGCAGTGTCCCTCTGATTGATCTCAGCTGAGAATGTGCACATCAAGCAACTCAAATTTTTCACCACTCGGCCATATCTACAAATGGCGAGGAAAGCACTGCAAGTATTGATTTTGGAGTTCCAAATAAATTTTAGCGAGTAGGTGAACTCACAAATATGCAGTATGCAAACAGTGAGGATCAAATAAGCTGCACCAGTTTGATTAAATCATTTTTTAAAATAGTATTACAGTACCCTATAACCTGCCGTGATTTTGAGTCACTCACTGAATGTCGTAGTTGTGCATTTCAGTGGGCATTTTCAGTAGTTTTATCAGAAGTGGCATTGCAAATCTCATAATTGAAGTTCCCGAGTATGCTACCAGAAAGGTGAGTTGATGCTGTGTAGCAAAATCAACAGATAATCGCCATCATACCTTTGTGCTGAAAAAATTTTAAACCTTTATGGAAGCTCTGAGATGTGGGCTGAAGAATTGTGTACAGGGTAGCTCTATCAGGCTGCCTCTTATTTTGAGGGTCTAGACTTTAGACCAAAAAGACATAAGTGAATTGGAATTTCAGATAACCTGGTTGGAGGACAGAGATTGAAAACTGACACTGAGTGGGTACTTACAGGAGTAAGAGCTCAACCTGGAAAGGCCAACCAGGAATAGACTGTGGAGAACTATTTGCTAACTGAAAAAATTTGGACTTTATCCTCTACAAAATAAAGCTATTGGTTTTTGAGGGATTGCATAAAAGCTGCATTTTAGTAGCATAGATTTGATAGAACTATTACCTGCCTGAAAGTATCAATGTCATTTCACCCAACGATATTTCTGTGTCTAGTTTGGCCTAAGGTCCTAGATGGGAATGTGACTGCATATTCTTGATTAAGGGGGGGAAATATGGTCTTTTAAGGCTGAAATTCTTAGGTAGCAAAAGTTCATACCTAATTAAGCTCTTGGCAATCTCCAGCTCTGTGTGTGGTGAAGCCCGTGTCTACGCCTTCTAATGTCTATAGCAGATGTTAGAAATGCCTTGTAATCTAAGCAGGGTTTACCAGTGAAGAGAAGGCCTTTAATTCTTTAACGAGAACGATCCTGTAAAATAATTAGCATAAGAATTGGGGCCTACAAGTATGGCCCTTGCTTAAGGTATAAGTTTTCAGGTGCAGGCTCTTTCTCTTGTTTTTTAATAGACGTAAGGGGGAAATGCCAGTATTAGTTCTAGTTTCAGTTCTTACAAATGGTAATGATAGCAGTTTATTAAATCAGAAAAATTTAAACTTTAGTCTTTATTTTCTTACTATTTTAATAAAAGATGATTAGAATAAATTGCAATAAAGATAACTGCAAAAGATTTTTGTGTATTTACGGTTATGTAGATGTTTGGCATTTTCTCTCAAGTATACATTTTATATAGTTACATTTAAGCATCAGAAAAAGAAAGGTGGGGGAACTCGTCATTAAGAAGAGTACGTCGTTCTCTCTAAAGGGACTTCCTTTCCAGTCCTGCTTCTTAAAGCCTCTGTTGTAAATCATAAATCACTGGGCACACATAAGGTCCCCTCTTGTGGCTGCTTTGGTAGCATCAGTAATCAGTTTTCAATAACACTGCAGCATTTATTGTTTCTGCCAAGCAATCTTTAATTATGAAAGACTCTTGATTTTCTCATTCTCCTAATTTTTGTTTTCTGTCCAAATTGAAAAACTGCTTGCTACATTTATAAAAGTAAATAAAATTTAACTAATCATCCTTTTATAAATTAACCTCAAAAAGTCAAGGGAAAACATTTGCAATTTCTCTTTCTGACATTAGTTTTTTATATCTATGTAATTAGCTGTATTTGGAGGGGCATGAAACGTGGATTCTGGCCCCCGTGCTTCACCAAATCCCTACCGAACCTTCAAGAGCTTCAGTTACCGCCTCTCTAAATGGAGACAACAACACTCTGTCTACCTTCCAAGAATATTGGGAAGCTAAGATAAATCACTAATGTGAAAATACTCTGAAAAGGCCAAGTGCTATCAGTGCACACAGGCCAACAGTACGTGGACTGTTGCTACTAACGGTGCGTAAGGGGCGCCCTAGAGTGCTCGCTGCTGCCCAGGGGCGGGGACTCTGGAGCTGGGATGCCCCAAAGAGAAATCTGGTTCCACTAGTAGCTAATTATATGACCTTGGGCAGGTAACCTTGTAATTTGCATTTTCCTTGTCTGTTTGGGGATAATAACAGTACCTACCTCATATGGTTGTGGTGAAGGTTGAGTAAGGTATGTCAAGTGCTAGCACGTTGCTTGGTCCTTAGTACACAGTATTAGCTACTGTTACTGGTTGTCATTAAAATAGTGTTGTCATTCACCTCTGATAGTTCACCATCATGGATCTGAGTGAGAGAATCACAGATGTTAGAACTGGAAGAATCCTGAGAAAATTATCAGGTCCAGCATCCTGCCCCCTGCGAGATAAATGGCTTTATTTGTGAGTCACAGGAGGAGGAACTTAGGAAGCTAAATGAGTTTTTTAAGGTCACCCAGTGAGGTGGTGGTAGGACATAGGACACTCTCCAGTTGCCCACTTCCGGTGGGACTGTCTGCCTCGCTCTAGAATGCTGTGCCATTCTGAATATGGAAACGCACCATGACCATTGTGTTAAGATTTCTATTTTACCACCTTCCTTAGATGCTGTCTTACATTTGCACTTTATGAAATTTAGCCTATGACTTACAGATCATTTTGGATCATTGGTTGAATAGTATTTTAAAATGTTCTTAGTATTTTTGTTGGACTGGTCTGTTGCCTTCACTTTGAGTTTTCCAAAAAAGCTGTACTCTGTACCAAGAGGCCTCTGCACGTCTTCTCTCCCTTGACCTTCCTCTCCTACTTACCTTTCTAGCTCTTAGCTTTGATTCCATTTCCTCCAGGAGGGTGTCCCTGACACCTCTCTCTACCCAAAGGCCTTTCCATACTCTCCCATGGCAGCACGAATCACAGTGTATTATAATTGTCCATTTCCTTATGTGCTGTAGAAGCTTCATGGAAATGGAATCTGTGTCTGTCCTTTTACAATCTTGAGTACATAGTATATTTTCTAGTTCCTGATTAAGAGCCCAACCATCCTTCCATCCTTCCTTGATAAGGACTTTGTGATTCCATTTCAAAATATTTGGGGGCATCTCCTTCCCTTGGTTTTGCTGATAACATTTGCTCTTACTGCCATGAAGCCTTTTTATAACTTTTCTAACTTCTAAAGTTGATTCTTCAAATGTGTATCCATAGCAAATATGATCCATATGTCATCAAAATGAGAGAAGCAACAGAATGCAGTGAAGAAACTCTTCAGCAATAGGTTTGAGAACCTAGATTTTAGTTATCTCAAAGCCACCACCTTGGTGGCCTCATAGACTTGACCCCAGGTTTGTGTCTATATCCTTAATGTGGGGATATTAATAGAACCCATTCTCAAAGATGTCGCCAAGATGAAATAACTAAGATAATTCCAACTTTTGGCATAATGCCTGATACAGACTAAGTGAAAGTTAGCAACAATTAATTGGTAGATTAAATTTGGTAAATTAAAAAATTAAACAAGACAACCAAAAGGAAAGAAATTGTTATTCTTAAAATATAGTATGTTCAGAACTTTTTTTTCTGTGAAACACCTGCATGGCACCTTGTTCTTTATACCAGTTTGACTATGGCTGTCCCAGGTTCCTGGTGAAGGTCTGAGAGACCAATCTGTCATTCTGAACATGGCGTCAGTGGAACAGCTTATGACTCAACAATCACATCATTCTGAACAAGCATCATGTGGGTGTGAGCCACGACGTGATATGAAGAAAAACATTTTTCCTCTTCCTTTTCTGTTTATTTTTTTTAACTACAAAACTCTGCACGTCAAGCCTGTAGTAGTAACATTTAAGTCAAATTCATAATAAAAATGGAGGGCATTTGTGTATATTATCTGTTGTAAACTCAATAATTCTATATTCAGTCACAATTTATTTGAAATAGGTTTTTTTCTTTCCCAATGGGACTACTTTAATAATAAAAGAATAGTAATTCTCTAAGAACATTTAATAATAGTTTTATATTATTTAATGTCATTTCACTTTCTCCTCTCTGGTTGTAAAACAAAATATAGTAATACCAAAGGATACGATGCCCTGCTCCATTAAGAGTTTGGCAGGTGGAAGACTTGTCTCCTATGTAAGAAAGGCATGTTCTTTAGCGCAGTCGTGAGCAGCCTATACAGATGTCTCCGGACAGACCAATGGTGGGTGTAGTTCTTTCTACTTCGGGCATTTTTTATTAGGATTCTGGTTGCTGAGTGATTGACTTCTGTTTTTAACTCTTCTTCTCAAACTCACTGTTGTTCTAATGACTTCACTTAAGTAGAACATCTTCTTTTGCTGTAAGCCATCAGAGCATTTAATTTTTAAAAGTACTCAAACGAGAACCTCATAAATTAAAGAATACCTGCAATTCTCAGTTAACACATCTAGCCAAACCTTTGGCAAAAAGAAAGCTTCTTTAAGTTGATTTGCTTTTCTTTTAACATTCCATTACCCGATGGCTGATTCTTTGGAGCAGTGACTTGTTTAATATAGTTCAGGCTTTTGACTAAACCAAATGATATAGGTTATTGCTATTTTGAAACTACAGCAGCTTATAAAACATCTAAAAGATGAGTTTTGTACATGCTCATAGATTGAAGAGTTGTTTCAGTTTCAGTGCAGGAGCTGCCTTCATTATACATATTTAAGGCATGGTACTCAAAAATATTTGATAGATGAAAGCTGCCATCTTTGAAGAAGTTTAGTCTTACCCCAGAAGGCAGAGACAAGGTATAAGGTCTTCTGAGTCTTTGCATTTCCATGTAAATTATAGAGTCAGCTTGTCAGTCTACACATACACACACACACCCCTGCCTGCTGGGATTACGATTGATATTGCATTGAATTTATAGATCAATTTAGAGAGAACAGACATAACTAACACTGTTTGGCCCTCCATTCGTTGAAGTCTTCTTTAGTCTCTTTAAGCAATGTTTTCTAGTTTTCCCTTAGAATTCTCCCACACCTTTTTACCCTCATCTACTCCTCTGTTTTATATGTGTATGTTTTGCTGCAATTATAAATGACATTAAAATTTTATTTTTTGTTGCAATATGTAGAAAGGGGGTTGATTTTTATGAATGGTGCCGTGACCATGATAAATTCATCGAATTAAATTTCTTTTATAAGCCATTATTTCTTCGAATATCTTTCTGCTCCCTTCTGTCTTCTTCTGGAATCTCATTTACATTAGGCCATACATTACAATACTGTCTCTCAGGTCCAAGAGGCATTGTTAACTTTTCTTCAGTCTTTTTTTCCTCTCTGTTCTTCCTGTATGAACTCCATCAATATTGGGTATGTAACAGCTCACTTAATCCTCCTGTTTTGGTAACGTACCTCTATACTCAAATATGACTAAAATCCTCTAGTCTAGAGCCTTTCTGCTTTGCTCTTTACAGCAGCGGTCCCCATTCTTTTTGGCACCAGAGACCGGTGCTCCTATGATAATCTAATGCCTGAAGATCTGAGGTGGAGCTGAGCTGGTGATGCTAGAGCTGGGAAGAGGCTGCAAATACAGATGAAGCTTTGCTCACTCACCTCCTGCTGCATGGCCTAGTTCCTATCAGGCCATGGACCAGTACTGGTCTGTGGCCTGGGGGGTTGGGGACTTCTGCTTTACAGAGAAAGGCCTCCAATCTTCTACTTTGATGGTTAGAGCAGAGGAAAGGATAGCTTCTAGTTTCAACAACAGAGATCAAAACAATAGAAATAGAAAATATACCAAAAGAAGGAACTTCCTAAAACCTATCATTTATATGCTCAGAGGAAAAGGAAAATGCTGCATTCATCAGATACGGTAAAAGAGGAACACTCAGAATAAAACTGAACTCTTAGAAATTAAAATGACGACAGCATAAATGAAAAGCTCAGAAGGACTGCGAGATAAAGGTTAAGGAAATAACTCAGAAATAAGAGCAAAAAGACGAAAAGATGGAAAATAGGAAAGAAATCATCCATGATTGGAGGAAGGGAGGTAATATAAGGATTAAGTTATCTGCTGTTTTTCCTACTTATTTTGTTTAAAATGTTTTTTAAAAAATTAACTATGAAACAAAGCATACATAAGAATAAACAAAACACATGTATATGCAATTTAATGAACAATTTTAAAGCTAGCACTTGTGTCACTACCAACCAGGGTAAGAAAAAGGACATTGCCAGCACCTGGAGGCCTCCAGCGTGACCTTCTGAGATTATAGTCCCATTGTGCTCTACCTCCCCAGAGGTAACCACTATCCTGACACCACCATAATTATTTTCTTGTTTTTCTTACTAGCTATACATACATCCTTAAACAATATAGCTTAGTTTGCATGCTTTCCAACTTTAATGAGAATATTGTTTTTCACTCTACATTGTACAATTCATCTGTTATAAATAACTGTAGTTCCTTGCTATATAGAATTATCTCACTGTTTATATATCCATTTCATTACCGTGAACATTTGAGTAGTTTCTAGTTTTGGTTTACTACAAAAAATGCTGTTCTCAGCATTCTTATACATTTTCCTGTACACACTAATTTCTTTTGAGTATATATCGAATGGTGGAGTTGCTGGATCATGGGATATTCTTGTATTCAAGTTTACCAGATAGTGCCAAACTGTCTTCCAAAATGATGTACCATTTAAACTCGGAGCCTTATTAACAAATGTTTAATTTTTGCATCTGGTGGGTTGATAATGGTTTTTGGTTTAATTTTTGCATCTGGTGGGTTGATAATGGTATTTCATAGTGGTTTTAATTTGCATTTCCTTGATTACTAATGAGGCTGAATAACTTTTCATATACTTATTGACCATTTAGCGATCCTATTTTGTAAACTACCTGTATAAGTTTTTTGTCTATATCTCTAGTGCATTTTCTGTCCCTTTATAGAAACCCCAAGTTGTCTGAAGTTGTAAATATTCTCAAAATATAAGTGGCTAGGGTGCTTTCCCTTAGATTTTAGTCTAAGTCCTTATCATTTTGTCAGTTCACTGGTGTTTTTAAGGAGCTGTTTTCAAAAATATTTTTTACTCAACATTTTTTACAGGCAAGTTGGCCCCTATAACCTGGCCTGCCATTTCTATATAGAGAACCCTGAAAATGTTCTTATTAAACAGACTTTCAACTAATTTTGACCCTTACCTTTATCCCCAATTTTTGAACCTTTTAGAAGTTCTGTCACATTAAGTAGGTTGCTTCTTAGCTTTCCCCACTGGGTGACCCAAAAGACCCCAGAATGCCCAGTTCAATATCAAATGTTGCTGATATTATCTCTTTGTGATATAATCAACAAAATATCACTTGTCTTTGTTCTTAGTAAGGTTTATGCCTTTGAAAACAAATGTCATTACTCTCATTTTACTAGGTTCCAGAAGGAGCTGAAATAAAAACATATGTTAACAGTATCGTCTTCAACCAGAACTATATTTGGCTGATCATTTTATTTTCAAGCTCACATACACTTCAGACAGTAATATGACTGAAAAAAGTATCATGTGAGCAATAATAAAGGCTCTGAACATCATGGGCTGTCCCATCAGATTTGAAATATTTTAAAATTTGACTTAAAATTAAGGCTTTATACGTATGTCCTCAGCAGACTTAAGTGTTTAAATACTTCATATCTAAACATTCTTACAAATTGAGAAGACAAACAAACACCCCAATAGAGAAATAATGCTATGTTCATCAGATCTGTTTTCTGTTAGGAGCGAATGTGGGAGAATGCATGGGCCTGCTTTCCTGAAACAAGGGAGGGTAGGCAGTTTAACAGCATGCGTGAAAAGCCCTAAAACTGTTAACTGCCTTTCCTTGAGCTTCTAGGAATTTGAGTATGTAATCAAAGATGCTTGCAAAGGTTTATGCAGTGGTATTATAATAGTGAAAAAACAAAGAATGAACAATAACGAGAGCTAAGTTACAGCCAAATACTTTGCAACCATCAAAGAATGATGTAATAAAAGATGATCTATTAACATAGGAATTTTTCTCAATGTTAAGTAATAAAGAACAAGTGAACAGTGCCTCTCATATGAAAGGCTGGATACAAAGCAGTCATCTACAGTGTTATTCCCACTGTATTTATATTTTCGTATAAATATATACGAAAAATTTTTTTGGAAGATTGAGGATATGTATAGAAAAGTGTTTGCTGGTTTTCTCTAACAAAAGTATGATGGCTTTATTTTCTAATTTAAACTTTTTGGTGTTTTTCAAATTTTATATCTAAATAGTTATTATTTTTATCATTTAAAAAGTATCTTCCAACTTAGCTTTATTTGGAAATCACTTTTAATTACATTTAGTCATATATTTCTAAATGAATGTAAAACAATAACCTTGGAGTAGATTATGGATTAGATATGAAGAAATGAACTATGAAAAAATAGTCTGGGCTTTATGGACATAGTAACAAGTCTTCCTTAGTATGGGGATCATGGTTATATTGCATTTTCAATTTAACTTTCCCACAAGAGTAAAAAATGGGGTAATCCCACACATAGACCTGCCTTAGCATGTTAACACTCTGTTGTCCGTGATGTTTATTTGTTGATGCTAGCCTGGAGGGAAGCAAATTGCTTCCTATTCCAAATGAAACCCTCAAGCCCACAAACACAGTCAACCAGTCATTTCACCTCCCCGCTAAAGTGGCAAGAGAGTGTGAGTCCTCTTTTGTGTGCTTCCCTTAGTCACTGTTTCTCATTCTTTTCAGGTTTAGGGTTTATGATACATTTCCAAAATCACAGAAAATTTTCCTTTATGTTATTTTACTCTTTGGGGGCACTGTAAGAAAAAAAAAATTTTTGTATTCTTGTATGATCCTTTGTAGTTCGTGGTATCCGTTGTAACTTCTCTTTCATTTCTGATTTTATCTGTCTTTTCTCTTTTTTCCTTAGTCTAGTCAGAGATTTGTCAATTTTATCGATTTTTTTAAAGAACCAGCTCTGTGTTACATTATTTTTTTCTAACAGGGATATTCTCAGATACTATTGTACATTCTTTTTTGGGAGGGTGCAAATTTCCTCCTCAGGCTAAACTAGGCAGACTTTTGCTAACCACCTCCACTGTAATTTTGAAAGATTCTCTCTTCCTGCTACTCTTAATTCTTACGGCTTGAGTGTTAAGGTCCAGTCTGTGGTTCTTATAGAAAGTGATGGATAAGTAAAAAAACCAAATGAACACTCAGGGTATCCAAATTGTCTTAAAATAAGCCTGGAATAGGTAACCTAGCAGGTAACAGTCTACATTTCGATGTATTGTTTTACTGTTCTAAAAACTTGACAGCTTTCAGTATTAATGTGGGAGAATCATTTATCAACAATGAAACATTTAGTCCAGAGTTGTCATTTAGTCTAAATATTTATGCTACAAATTAATGACTTATCCTTAAAACATCAATTTTGTGATTCATGTTTTGGCAGATGGTAGATATTTGTGTTCTGTTTAAAACAATGGATGAGAATTTTATCAAAGTTATAATTTTGTTTTATTGGTTCCCCCTCTCCCCTGCCCCTCCCATCAAAACCCTGCATTTCTTTGTTGCCGTATTTAACTATGTTGAATGGTGAAGTTTTTTGAAGTGATAGGTTTATTGACAGTAACAAGTCTAAAAAATATTTTCATATTTTAAATTGAGGATTTTATTTTCAGAAGTTTCATTTCTCTCAGACTTTGGAGCTGTGGTTTGACGGGAATATCAGATCTGCACTGGTATTCAGCAGGTTCTGTTTCCTATATGCAGAACTTACTGCTTACATAAGAACTCAATTTTAAAATGCTTTCTAATGGCTGATTATCCACATTCTTATTATTTTAAGGAAGGGATTTGGTATAGTTCAGTAACAATTTTTGTAATACTTTTGTGAAGATAAACTTTGACAGAGCTGTTAAGACAAATTTGAGAGATACATATTGGATTTATTTTTAAATCTGCAAATTACTTTAGAAATAGAATTACTATTGATCATAAATGCTTATCAGTTTCAAAGTTTCCAGATTTCCCACTGCAACAGCAGTCACTATTCTCAAAAAAAAAAGTGCTGCCTGTGCCCTTGAAATTTTTACATTCTGAAGAATATCCCCAAAACTTTAAAACAAAAATCACGTCATCACTTGCTTTTAAAGTTTCTTTTCCTTCCCCATATGGTTTCTAAAATGTTAGCAGATACCAAATAGAAGAAACAGAAGTTACTTTTTTAATGGATGTTCTAAAATGAACTACAGTAATCAACACTTACATGAAAAACAAAGATTTTTTTATTGCTAAATTTAGCAAAAGTGAAACTACATGATAGTTTATGTTGCTTATCACTGTTATTTATGAAATTTTATTGAGAAAATGGTTGTTACTGTTGTAGTTGAGATAGAACTGAGTGTTGTTTTTGTGTTTTTATCTTTATTTAAGTATTTCACAGCAGTTACGTTAAAAATTATAGTAAATACTCAAAACTGCAGGATTCAAAAATTTACTTCAAACGAAAGTAAAATGAAGTCAAATACAAACTATCAATTTTACACAATTTTAAAACTACAAACCAAAAATAGACCATAGGTGATGAAGTCTATTTAATCTATAGACATGTGTGACTTAAACCAAAGAGGACTCCAAAAGTCTTAACTGAATGTATAACATAGAAAAGAGGCAGCTACAAGCCTAAATTCAAGCTTATAATGTGATTACAAAGAATTATGACAATGGCATTGAGCTCGGGTATTGCCATTGACACTGCAGATTTCTATGGAATAGCATTGTAACTGAACCCAAAGGGAAGATAACATATTCTCACCCCACTCCCTAAAAATAAAATCCAGTAAAACTACAAATACATTAGAATATTAGAAAAATCAAGTCATGAAAGGACATTTAAAAAAAGCTGACCACAGATGAGATTCAGGCTTAAAAACACAACTCCAGAGTCACCAGTTTCAACCCTAGATATATATAGTGAGATATATATCTTGCAAGAAGCACTACGTGTGCCATTGTCTCAAACCCGTTCTTGCCTTCTTTGAAGAAGCCACGTTCCTAATTCTGTATGTGCCAAACCATAATTATCCTTGTGTGTTCTTAAGCAGTGAGGAAGCATCAGGGAGACCGAGTTCAGGTCTTCATTCTAGAAGTAACTGTGTAATGAAAAAGGTTCTCATTGTTCTTGCTGCTCACTCTTGGTCTTAGTCTCCACGTCCTTGTTACTCGTCAAAACTCATGTCCCCTAACGTAGGCCTGAGCAATCAGAACAGAAACCATGTAGCCTGAGAAAAGGGTGCTATAAGAGTCATCTGTCAGAAACTAAATTACCTAACATAAACACCAGACTGAGGACGGATCCTTCCAAAGAGAAAGACATTGTTTCTTCTGTGAAACATGTTAGATTAGACATGAAGCATAAGTAAGGTGCTCATATTCTTTCTTCGTATAAATAAATAGACTGGTTCAAAGAAGCCTTTTACAGACCTAAATGCATTCTTCTCTACCTCCTACCCCTGTTTCCACCCCGACCCACACCTTGGAAATATGGACAGCTTCTTAGAATTTATTGATTCAAGAACTTAATTTTACAAGTTGAGAAGTTAAGCAGAGACGTTAAGTGGCAGGCCTTGGGGTCTCAGATCTGAAAAAGGCCTTTCCTTCACTTATCCTTTACTGAAAATGTCCCTGACCTATCACAGTACAGATTTTGTTGCTCTAACCTCCACCTTAAGATGAGTGAGTATGAACGATGCATAGTTTGGGAGAAATGTTGTGATATTCACCTAAAATTAAAACCAATAGAAACCTCTCTCAGCAAATGCAAAGCAAAAAGAATAATCAGTCTTTCTTTGGCTCGCTAAATAAGATCAAATGTGTTCTTTTAAAACCATTCAATGGAAATATTGTAAAAGCCTTCCCCCAGAGTATTTTTCTGTTTGCTTTGGAAACTATTCCATAGCTTATTATCAAACACATCAGTAATCCTTTAGCTAATTCAGGGATAAATGGGCAGTCAGAAAATATCAGCTGGTGTATGCAGCTGAGTATTTACATTTTTCCTAATGAACAAAGATAAGAGAAGTGCAGGTGACTTTAATGTGTAAAAACCACCATTTAGGGCTAGCACTAGAGGGGAAAATAAAAGTAAGTTACTAACAGGCTAATCACCAGTCTTGTATAAGCAGTCCCTGGTATTAGCCCTGTTTTGAATCTCTTTTTGGACTTGTCTTGAATCAGTGAATATTTAAGGCTGCATCAGTAGGGTAGTTTGAAAATGTTTCTGGTCCTTGTTGAATTTTTTTTCTCTACTTTGTCACTTTTTTCTCTACTTTGTTGCAAGGGTTTCTTGACCTCAGCACTACTAACAAGCTGAGTAAGTCTGTCGTGGGGGACTGTCTTCTCACTAGGTGCCAGTAGCGTTTCCCCAGTTGTGACAACCAAAAATGTCTCCAGTCAATGCCAGTTGTCCCGAGGAGCAAAACTGCTCCCAGTTGAGAACCGTCGTTTTATGGTATTAGAAGAAAAACTGGTAAGCCAATGAGAATATACCTAATTGCATTTGTAGTTGGTAAAAATTAATCCAATTGTAGCAACTTTCCAAAATTTTTCCCCATGTTAATTAATACTTGCTCTCTGAGGTGATAATATCCTTTTTGCTTTTTTTTCCCAAATAGATTTCTTATATTTCATTGAAAAATTGTTGATTTAAATTCACTTAAATTGAAAGCTAAGCCAGCCACGCCAGTGGGGTTTGTCATGGTTTATCATCTCTGTTCTTTTCTCTTGGAGGAAAGCCTCTAATTTAGTAAGCAATACTGTATATTTACAATACTGTACCATTGCAGGTACATTACAGTCCCCATTTAGAAATAGGGCAGTTGAGATTTAGAGAGATTAAAAGGTCACCAGGCTACTGCATTGCAGTTAGGTAATAAATTCTAGCCTGTCTTGGACTCCTTACTATTCTCTGCAACAGTATTTGCAATTATCAAAATGTGGTCTCTGGACTTCAGAGTCCCCAGGGTCCTTTCAGAACTATTTTCATGATAATACATAGTAGTCTTTGCCTTTTTCACTGCATTGATATTTGCACTGACTGTACAAAAACAATAATGAGTAAAATTGCTGGCATCTTAGGATACAGTAGTCACTGTATTGATTGCCATGCACTCATGGTTAAAAAAGAAAGCCAGTTCCTCTTAAAAATATCCTTCAGGAAGCAAAATATTATTAAATCTGTTAAATCCCCACCCTCACATGTATGTCTTTTTAATATCTATCCATGTAACAAAATGGGGAGATGCATAAAGCACTTAGTGCTGCATACAGCATTTGATGGCTGTCCAAAAGAAAAGCACATGGAAGGTTGTGAGCTGAACAAGCCACTTTTTTCATGATATACCATGGATAAACTATGATTTTCAGCCATGGGTATTAGGCCTGTTTTCTCAAAAATGACTGAAATGAGTTTAACATCTGCAGGAAGACAACTGACAGTTCTTGTTGCCACTTGATAAAAACTGGAGATTTCAAACAAAATTTAGACCTTGGCAAAACATAACTGCTACTATGAGTTTAACTAATGTGACTCCTTTATATTGTATAATGAAGTGTGTCAACACGTGGAAAGTCTGCATGACTCAGGCAACCAATATTTTCCAAGTGACTAACGCATGATAGTACAGAATCATGTTTTACAAAACTAAATTGCTGAATTTTGGCGTATCAAAAAAGTAGCTACAGTTACCTGAAGGTGAGCATCTGGGGGGCCATCAGCCTTTCCCTGGCTCACAGGCAAGGCTATTTATAGCACTTCTCTTCCCCTGAGATACTCCAAAAGGGAACGAGGCATTGAGGGAGGGAGCAAAAAGTTTTGTAGGGGAGGGGGGGAG
>NW_006443124.1:2990999-2996303 GCF_000325575.1 Pteropus alecto
GTGAGGAGAGAAGTATGGTTTGATGATCACCATGTGTGTTTCAGTACTTTATATAAACCTGATATCATATCATCCACAGAAATTCCTAAAATGGTACTAGTAAGGAAACAGACTCAGGCTAAGTCAGCTAGCCACTGTCTCACAGTTGTTATATAGCTCAGGAGCAAGGATTTGAAATCAGATTTCTATGTGTATATAGAGCTGATTCTCTTCCTAGTAGTACTATGTCATAACAGGCAGCTAAAAACTACTCTGCTACTCCTACTTAGATCAAAGTTTCCAGGTTCATTACCATTTCAGTAATGCAGTTCATGCATGACATAACTTCCTTATAAGATATGACCTGTATCTTCACAGTCCCTGGCAGTATGTGCTGAATGAAAGGGTGTAATTTGCCTGCACATTTTACATGCTTCTCAAGGTATGCGGTTAACTTTTATAATCCATCTATGACTGTCCATCTACGAGCCGTCTTTCATCAGTTGTTTTTGCAACAGAATTAAATAGAAAAACTTAACTTTATACATGTTTCTTTTCTCTCATAAACTCAATACCCTCAGGAATAACTTGGTGTCCAGCACTCTCCATTCTCAATGGGAAACAGTGTTCAAGTATTCACCTGGAACAAGGCATTTTGTTCCTATGACTGACTCTTCACTTAAAAGAAAGCGCCCTGGAGTAGTCAGTTCATAACAGAACCTCAGCATCTTCAGAATGTTTGGCACAGCCACAAACACACTGAACAAAGACCAGGACATTTTAGCTTTTTCATGCAAAGGGGGTGCAACACACACTCTTATTATGGTGTGCTTTCTAGTTCTTTCTGCCATGTATCCTTGTTAAAAGATGGTGATTCCATATGGT
Source organism: Pteropus alecto (assembly GCF_000325575.1). NCBI lineage: Eukaryota > Metazoa > Chordata > Mammalia > Chiroptera > Pteropodidae > Pteropus > Pteropus alecto. Next base: position 2,991,864 of record NW_006443124.1, read on the forward strand.
TTTCCTTTGCATTTTAACCATTTTTGTCATACCATAGCCCTTTTAGCAATATCAGTGTCACATTTGCAATTGAATACCATTTACATTCATCCATCTCTCCCAATGGTGTTCATTATAGACCATCATAGTCTTCACATTTGTGTGACAAAAACTGATTTTTTCCACTGATGTCCGTGGTACACTTGGCAGTTTTCCATGTACTCAGTTCTTATCTGATGTAGCCCAGAATGACTGCCTGAAGGGATGCCAAAGTCCTGACCTAAGTTCCAGATTCTTAGCTGCAGTTCTATCAATCCATTTGTTCATTTAGTTTTTTTTAGATTAATTTATTTTTTTATGGTGACATTGGTTACCGAAATCCAATAAGTTTCAGCTGTACACTTTAATAGCTGATAAGGACACTGTGTTTTTACCTCCCATAGTTAGATTTCTGTCACCACATTTGACCCCCTTCACCCCATCTACCTTCTCCCTCCCTCCTCCCCCACCCCTTCCCTCTGGTAACCACTAGTCTATTGTCCATGTCCATGAGTCTGTCCTGTTTATTTGTTGCTTTTAGGTTTAAAAACCACATATAAGTGATATCATGCGATTTTCAACTTTTACTTTCTGGCTTTTTCGCTTAGCATGATTATCTCAAGGTCCATCCATGTTGTCACAAATGGCAGTATTTCATCTCTTCTTATGGCTGAGTAATATTCCATTCTTCACAAGAACACTACTAGAAACAATAAGCAAATACAGTAAAGTTTCTGGATACAAAATCAATGTTCAAAAATCCGTAGCGTTCCTATACTCTAATAATGAAGTATCAGAAAAAGAAGTGGAAAAAATTCCTTTTGCAATTGCAACAAAAAGAATAAAAAACCTAGAAATAAATCTAACAAAACATGTGAAGAACCTATATAATGAAAACTATGAGACTCTGTTAAAAGAAGTTGTTCATTTAGCTTTAACTTTCCCTTTTATCATCTGTAGCTCACAGCTGAGTGGCTTGAACATGTTTTGCAGATACTCCATAAGTTTGAATTTGGGAATACTCTTCTAGGTTTTAGACAATACTACTTTCTACTTATAAAATGCTTTTTAAAAATAAAATCTCCAGTTTTCCTGAAAGAGAAGAGAATGAACATTTATCAAGTACCAGCTAGATGCAGGAACTATGTGCTTGACTTCCTTCGTGTTCTTTCGTTTTCACAAAACACACACAGATGATGTCCTTCCCAGTTTACTCATGAGGCGACTGAGGCTCAAAGTAGTGGATACCCACCCAAGTCACAGCACACAGCCTTTAAGTGGCAGAGCTGAGATCTGAAACATGTCAGTTCGACCAGATAGGCTGATCAACCTCCTACTACTGTGTGACCTCATCCAGAGGAGATGATGTCCTTTTCACAGGGTTGTTGAAGATGGATGAGATTCTGTTCAAAGTGTTAAAACTATCAAGTACTACAAAGTACTTTTTAAAGTTTTTTAAATACATGTATGTATATATAAGTACGTGTATATAATTTTATTTTTATCTAAAATTGGTTGAAAATTAACATCTCAAATCTTTAAATACTGCGCTTATTTTCCACAAACTAAATACCCAAACAACTGGTTGGTCCCTAAAAATAGATGTCAGATGACAGAGATTGGCTGAGCAGGAATAGGAGCATCTTCAGAACAGAAGCCAAGGAAGTGTTTGCTTCCCTAACACACTGCTCTGTTCACTCACTCCAAGACCTTCCTACTTCTCTGTAAAACTCTGGCCCAGAGCAGCTTCTCTACATTCGTCACAAGTTTCCATTAATCAAGGGTGGCTCGTGCCAGACCGACAGCAAAGTCATTTCAGGTTATCCTCTTTCACTGTAGGCTTTCCATAAGTGCGCAGTCCACTCTGCCAAATCTAGCAGGGAATCAATGCCTTGTGATACGGAAGCTTCCAGAAATTCTTGACAGTGTTCAGAGAACAATGCAAAACCCCGGGGCCTGTTCCCAGAATTGGGGTGGTGGGGACACTGTCCTGGTTGACTAGGTCTCTTAGACAAACAAGAGTTGGCCAGGTGCAGTGAGCCTCATTTGAGGACAGAATTTAGGGGGAGCTTTTGGATTAATTGGCCTAATTACCTAAAGTGACTTTTATAAAACAAATTGTCATTCTACAATTACCTTTTAACTTTCATTTCTAAAAGAGAACTACAACAAAGATATTACTTATTAATTTCTAACCATGTTGCTAACCAAAACGATTTTTTAAGTTAGTTCGCTCTGTGAATTAGTTTGAGCATACTCGTGATTGAGATTTAGGACAGTAAGTCTTAACATTGTCGACGGGTTCTCGATGGGTTCTGCAACTAAGTGAAATGATGTATAATGAAACAACACTGAACAGAACAGTATTTGAGCTGCTGAACTGTTACTGGCCGTAATTATAAAGGAGGACAAAGACAACTAAAACCCAATATCAGTTTATTTCCAAATGCCATCTCTTTTAGAGAATAGGCAAATTAAGAAAATTTTAGAGAAAAGTAATGGTATGTTTATGAACTTTCTTATAGAGGTGATAAACAACACACTTAAATATGTATAGGTCCAAAATCAACAGATTGCTACCATCCATATTTTTGAAGAACATATAACAAGAGGAGGAATGGGTAGTCTCTAGAAACTCTTTGTAGAGACTCTTTTTAGTTACTCAAACTCTTTGGAGTTATACAATGCAGTTTTGTTTCTAAAGTTAGCATGTAAGATGAAAATTCCTTAAGATGCACTGGAGAGCACTGTATCATCTCTAATGAAATATTTCATAGTTAATTTTTTCTCAAGCATTAAAAGGATCACTATTTTGTTAGTTTATAAAAATATATCTATTTATAAGCAAATGTGGTAAAATATTAAGAACTGGTTGAGTATACATAAAGGGTATAGGTACCATTGTTCAATTCTTTCAAGTTTTCTGAGAATTTGAAAATTTTCAAAACAAATTAGGAAAAGAATGTTTACCTTTAAACACTAGTAAACACTATACCTGTGCTCCTAGTGGTGAAAAATCTACAAAACAAAAAACAAGACCTAGTAAGAGAAGTGGTTCCCATCTTCCATTATTTTCTCCAGGGCATATTTCTTCATTGAGTGGGGAGGGCAGAAAGAGCCTTACCATTAAAAAGCTTGGTGCTTTTTTTCCAGTCTTACTACAAACCAAACAAGGTTATAGAAAGGAATGTTTCTTTTCTAAGCCATAAGAAACTGTGGTTTCAGTTGGCAACACTGGGAATGAGAGATCTAGACCAAACTAATATTGTGAAAGTTGACTGTAGTAGAGGACATGAGAATTAATTAAGACTGAACTTGAAAGATGCCTGTGCAGGATCTTAAAATTAGGGGAAAAAATGGTATCCTAAGTTTAAAGGGGTAGGAAGGATCTTTTGGGGGTGACAGATATTATACTCTCTCTTGATCATGGTGATAGGTACACAACTATTTAATAAAACTCATCAGTTGTACACTTATAAATAGTGAATGTTATTATATGTAAATGATACCTTAATAAAGGTGATTATAACTATAAACAAATCCTAAGCAACTAAAATTTTGAATTTCTCAATGAAACACAATTTCACCATTCTTTTTAGGGGATAATTAGAAATAACCTCACTCCTAATTTTTTTTTTTTTTAAAGAAGAAAACATCATTTGAACATATTTGGGTAGATAAGATATTTTAATGCTTGCTAATACTTGAAGTCAGAGCATGGGAACGTGCTCACTGTGGAGTAAGAAGGTGAGAGAACTGTATTTTGATGTTCCTTTGATGGTAGTGACAGTCAAATCACAACACTGCTTTCTTCCTCCTTTAGCCCTGGAATGAGACCAGATGTAAGCTCTCCTCCATCCAGCTCCTCAGCAGCAGCGGGACCACCTCCCAAACTCTGCCTTGTGTGCTCTGATGAAGCTTCAGGATGTCATTATGGGGTCTTGACTTGTGGAAGCTGTAAAGTCTTCTTCAAAAGAGCAGTGGAAGGTAGTGTGTGTTTTGAAGAGTTTTATTTTTTCTCTATTTGGTTCTTATTTCTCAAAGTGGGTTTTCAAATTTCTATTATAGACAAAACCCAACAGGCTAGAAAACAGTAAAGTGGGGAGAGGAGGATGGCTCCTAGGTCCTTCAGGGGGAAAGATACTTTTAAAAGCAACATAAGCAGAACTAGAATAACATAAGAGAAGTATAAACTGAAGCGAGGGAGCTTGGTCAGAGAACAGAAGGTAACTGTAAAAAAGTTGTATCCTGTGATATGATGGTGTTAGATTTGGGCAGTAACATAAACATAATGCTCATTGTATTAGAATCATAGGCTTTAATTCCCATAAATTAGTTGGTTTTAAAGCCACCAACTATTCCAGCCTGTCAAAAATGCAGTGAGAACTGGGGAGGAGGGGGATGGTATTATATTTTCTTCCT
>NW_006443124.1:2996322-3068461 GCF_000325575.1 Pteropus alecto
CAGGGCACTGTGCTAAGTGATATAAATACAACATAAGACCTGATCCCTGCCCTGTGGGAGGTCACAGGCTACTTGAAGTAAAAAGTGAGTTAATTACAAGGTACAGAGATTATAATACAGAGGAGCATGTGATTAACTGCCCGAGGTCAGGAAAGAAGGTATTTTAGAGAGGGTGATTTCACTGTATGACTATTATATTAATATAAACTTTACCCTTGTTATGGATTCAACTGGCTGACAAGGACAAATAGCATCAACTCTTTAAAAAAGGAAATTCCTTCCATAGCAAATTATTATTAGAAATCACTAAAATTTTCTAATATTACCAGTTAATCCTCTTGGTAAAGCTGTTTGAAGGCAGTGTAGCCTCAGTAGATTACCTAAAAATTACTCTAATTATATTAATTTTAAAAGAAATATAATCATTTACTCATTCATAGTATGATTATTATTATTTGGCTAGAGTTGTATTTACATATCCTTAAGAGTTAGATGAGTCACTTTCTTTTGTTTGGATTACTTCTTTCACTCATTAGCAAACTGTATGATTACTCATGTCACCCCACATGGAGCAAGCACAAGGATGTAGGTTTTGACCAGTTTAGGAACTCCCAACTTTGGAGTCCACTCATAAGTAAGCCCACTCCTGCTTAGTGCAATGCCTCTGTTATTATTGCAGATCCAAGAGAAGGAAGCCTCTTCAGTCTACTTCACTTTCTTAATTATTTCCATGATATAAATGCAGTGGTAAAAGTAACACAGTATTGCTGTACATAACAAATAATACTGACAAATTGACTTCTTGAAAGTGAAATTCAGAATGACAGTGGAGCCTTAAAAGAAATGAGTATTTAAAAATATTTTTTCATTCTTCCTCCATTTTAACTAAAATTATTCTTTAAAACAGGGTTACAAATTCAAATGCTACAGAGACCAAGTATGTCATTCTGGCCAAATATAATACAGCTGGGGGAGGGAGCGCATGCATGCTCTATCTAAAAGCGTCCAAATACAACTTACTAAGTGAAACATACTTCCCAAATAAAACACCACTGCAGGCTATATGACCTCTGATCTTAATCTCTGCTTTAAAATTAAATTCTTATACTTGTTTTTAGGTCAAATTTCATTGAATATTAGCTAGGCTATTTCAAAATGTTTGTCATTTAAGTATTTTAGTTAAGTATGATGGCTAAATTACAGGATTAACAGGGAAAGCTTGATATGTGGACTGTGTTAAGTAAATCCTTTACTTGGATTTTAATGTTCTCCAAGGTCCCTTCTAGCTCTAAAATTCCGTAATCCTTTGATAACCAATCTAGACATGATGGAAATATGTTTTAAATCCCAGATACATATTTTGGAACAATATCAATAACAAAGATGTAATTTGTATAATTTACATTACTCTTAGCAGCCCATTTTTAACACTTGCTAGAAATTATAGGTTATCTCAAATTTGGCATAGTATAATAAATACCCAAACATATATTTTTAGGAAATTTGCACAAGTTTTATTTATTATCCATTCAACCTAGAACAAGGATAGATATTTTGGATTTTTTCATTTGCTATTCTAGGAGTTGCTTTTCTGCGTACAGAAAAAATAGCTCCATTTCTTTCGATGTATAGTAAGTGGTTCAGTGGTTTTTTTTTCCCCCCGAGTCCCTTCACTTGTGTTCCCTTTGTACAAAAGTACAAAAAAGTACACCAACTTTTGTTGGTGGGTCATGGTAGAGGTAGGCATCAGCTACCCTTAATTTACCATGTACCAAATACTATGTTTTCTATATGTCACACCATTTAACAGCTCTGTGAGCCCTGAGATGCTATTATGATCCATATCTGATAGACTAGGAAACTGAGGCTCAGAGAAATTAGGAAGGAGAACTAGGATTGAAACACAGCTGTCTCCAAACAGGCTCTTAACCTCAATGTCACACTAACTCTGAGAGGTGTATGAAAAAATTTTGTCACCTGGCAACTTATAATCTAGTTAGATACAGATGAAAGTTATTGCAAGGGAATTGTTTAATACCTAGCATTTATTGAGTGCTTACAATATGCTAGGCACTACTGTAAGAATCTTCTACACAATTGCCTTTAACCCCTGCAGAAGCCCAGTCGGATAGTTGCTAATTTTCCAGCTTTACAAATGGGGAAGCAGAGGCTCAGAAAAGTTAACAAACATTACTGAGATCATACAGCTAAGAAATAAAGCTGTGATTCAGATCAAGGGCTTCCTGGCACCTTACCAGTGCACTTTCCACTACACCACACAGTTTCTGAGAGCCGATAAGCTCAAGCTGACAGTCACAGTTCACATTTAAAAGTTGGATACATTAAATAGGGTTACAAACTGCAAAAAAGCCTAGAATATGCCCTTTGCTGTGTCACTCATTTCCTGTACCACTTCCATGATCAGGTAGGTATGCATCACTGTCCTCTTACTTACTTAACATTTTTCTTGGATCGCTCTCTTTTAAAGATTAAAAAAAAAAAAAACTTTACTGTCCTTACTGTATTAATTATCTATTGTAATATAACAAGTTACCCCCAAAGTTAATGGATTAAACCAAGAAGCAGTTATTAAGTCATGCATTTTCTGAGAGTCAGGAATTTGGGAGCAGCTTCTTAGCTGCATCGTCCTGGGACTCCCATGAGGTTACAGTCAGACTGTCAGTGGGGGCTGCAATCATCTGAAAGTTCACCCTATTCACACTGCTTTCGGCAGGAAGCTTCATTTCCTCACTACGTGGGCCTCCTCTAGGGCTGCTGTCAGTTGGCATCCCTCAAAACAAATGATCCACAAGAGAGTGTGTCCAATATGCAAACTTTATAACTTAATCTCAGATGTGACGTACTGTCACTTCTGTGTTATTTCATTGTCCACACAGACCAATCCTGGTATAGTACGGGAGGGACTACACAGAGACCCTTGGAGGCCATCGTGGAGGCTGACTACCACACCTACCATAAATAGAAATCAGAATCATCTGCCAAAAATAGATTTTAACCACAAAAATAAATACAATGCAAACAAAACAATGTTAAATTCCAGCTAGCTTGAAAGCTTTTCTTTTGATATCTACTCTCTATGAGTTAGGGAATTTACCAAGTGATGTGAGACACAGACACTCTAAACTAAGATGTCTCATTGTCTTATCGAAACGTTTGACAGGGAATGACTATTAGTGGTTCATGCCCATGCCTTATAAAATAGTGACTAGTTGAAACTACTTGTTTTATAGACAAGACATAGACAGACTTGCCCAACTTCATACTAATAACCAGATAGGAATAATTTTAACTTAAAGATACAATGCCCCCTGATCCTATAGTTCACATTCTTAGATGTGCTTGAGACATATCTGGGATAAAGAAATCATTATTAGCATAATATGCACATTCTGATTTTGGTTGGATATAATTAAACATTTTCTTTTTAGCCAGTGAGTAATTTTTTCAGTTGTCTCTTCCAGTAACTGCAGGACAGTGGTTTGGCGGTATTGTTATGGAGTAGAACTTCTTTATAACTGCTTCAACTATTGATACAGCTATTGTTTCTTTAAAAGAGGATAGAATTATTGGTTTGGTGCTTGCATTTCATGTTCAAGTACAGCAGCTAGGAAACTTACACAACACAGAAAGGAATCGAAACAGCTGGTACAAACATTTGGCACTGGAAAGCAGCTCTGGAACAAAGCTGAACTGTAGGCCCTTAGTCAACTCTGTGGCCTATTTCTCACAAAGAATTGAACCTGATACAGTTAATTACCTACCCAAAACTAACGCTTAAAGATTGTTGTCATTTATCATATTAGGACGAAGTAAATATAGTATGTTTTCATCCAAGGCAAGTCTTAGGTTGTCCTAAGTATAAAGGATCTGGCCCCAAACATCAGAACCAGGTATATTCAACCTAGTGAATTTTTTTCTTTTGAGTATGATTTATTTTTGAGCAGAGAAATAGCTTGCAGTCCAATGAAGACTGTAGCCTGCAGTATAAGGTGCATGGGCTCTGAGTTATCTAGAGTAGCAGTGCCCAACCTTTTTGGCATCAGGGAGCGATGCTCTTATGAGAATCTAATGCCTGATGACCTGAGGTGGAGCTGAGGCTGTGATGCTAAGTGCTGGGGAGCAACTGCAAATATAGATGAAGCTTCGCTCACTTGCCTGCCGCTCATCTCCTGCTGTACTACCCTGTCCCTAACAGGTTAGGGATCCCTCATCTAGTGTATTTAGGTGTGCTGGTCTCATGTAGGAGAGTCCTTTCAGTTTTTGCCAAGCCAACATATCCTCCAATAGTTTTCTTCAACACTCAATAACAGATTAAAAGAAAACGACAAGAATGTGCATATGGGAATGGTGGGAGACTTTCAGTCTTTTCCTTTTAAATTTTCCTTGAAATTTTTTGCCAAGTGAAAACTGTACTTCTGCCTCTAACACATTATTTAATAACTGCGTACCAGAAGACTTTAGACAGTAGTGGTCTTTAAATTAGTATTTGGGGGTCAATGGTGAATTCAAACATTCTTATATTCTAAAAGTATATGAAATAATTAACAAACTTCTGTATTTACCTATCGCTTCATTTAAAATTGGGAAGGGAGCATATTTTATTGCATGTGGTGGCATAATGTTGAATGAAAGTCATTTTCCCTTTGGGACTCTCAGTATTTTTAAGACAGTTTCCTTAGTCCTGCTTAGCATTAGGTCAGAAGTCATAATAAAATGGTGATTACAGACATCTTCTGTAACTGTTAAAAGAAACTTTTTAAAGCACAGTTTACCAAGGAAGAGGTTATTCTCCGTGGGTAGTAAGTGGAAAGGGGCAAGAAGAGGGCTTTTAAGGTCCTGTTCTGCTTCTTGATCTGAGCGCTGTTACGTAGAAGTGCTCATGAAAATTTATTAGGTGGTACACTTATGGTTTCTGCAGTTTTCTATATTCTTCCATAAAGTGTTTTTTTAATGAATTACGTTTAATTTGTTGAACAGAATAAGAGACCTTTTTTAGTTGAACTTTCAACTTTGTAATGGCAATGTAAACACGTACACTGTACCTTCCTTAATCAATGCCTTGACTATGATCCACCTAAAACAAAAACAGAAAGAGTCGCGCCAGAAAAATATCCTTTAAAAGACAGGTGATATTTTAACAGTGCCTTTATTTTCCATATAGGACAGCACAATTATCTTTGTGCTGGAAGAAATGATTGTATCATTGACAAAATTAGAAGAAAAAACTGCCCAGCATGCCGTTATCGAAAATGTCTTCAAGCTGGAATGAACCTGGAAGGTAATGTAACTACGTGAATTGTCTCTGCATAGTATAAGAATTTATCATTTTACTTTTTAAAATAGGTGATGTAATAATTTATTTAAGTATAATAATATAAAGTAGGAATAATATAAAGCAATAATATTATTATAAGCAATATTATTATGAGCAATAATAGAGAGTAGGAATCTTTAATGAATATTTCATTATTCACCAGCTCTTATTACAGAATTCAGTATAGCCAGACTTTATACTAAGAAGGAAATTATATAATAATGAAACTTACAGAACTTGAAGCAGTGTTACTTTTATAGATCTGCGGGGCAGGCGGGGGAACTCTTCAGGGTGGCACTGGGTGGGTTTTATGTTTTTCAAGTAAAAAAACCTGAAACTAGCAAGGAGGCTTATGACATTATCAGATTTCATACCTATAATTTAAAAGTCAGCTTTAAAATATTAAGATCTTTACTTTTATTAAGAAAGAAGTGGAGCTGCCACAGACTCCTGAACACTTCTGTAGAGATCACATATTGACTGCTCATCTACTATATGTGCCAAGGAGTGAGGAACTTTATATAGAGTAAAGATCTCATTAACTAAATTGTTTAAAACACAGATTGCTTAACTAATTCAGTTAAAAATCCTTGCCAAAGTTATATGAAAACACATTAGTACACTTTCTTGCTTTAGTCAGTGTGACACAATTGTGCATTCTTTTTGAGCTTTATTCAGAAGCATCAGTTCCCTCATTTAGGATTATGGATAGTTTTAAGAAATTGGTTACCGAGTCACAGAAGATTTTTTAAAGTCCTTTACCTTGTCATTATCCTTCTCTGTTCTAATGTGGAGTATAGGAACACATTTTATACAATTTAAAGTTATGGTTATTTGAGGTTTTTACAGTACTCCTTCAGTATACTGATTTGGGCCATGCATGTTCTTTTACTGTGTCGACAAGCACATTCCATGATTTTGAGACCTGGGTGTCAGTGAGACACCTTTGTTGTTTGAAGGGTGTATGGGAGCTCTTCCTTTTTCTAAACTTTATTGCTCCTTTATAGGAGCAATAAAGTCTAAACTCAAAATATTCTAAAACTCTATCCCCTACCAGTGAGGTACTGACAGCTCTTATAATAGCACTTAATGTGTGCCAGAAACTTTTCTAAGCATTTTACATATTTTACTAGATTCAGTTCTCAACCTCCCTGGGAGGTAGGTACTAATATTATCTTCATTTTACCCAAGAAGAAACTAAGGCCCAGGGAATAACTTGCACAGATACCTGAAATTCAGCCATGTTGGTTTCAGATTCATGTTCTTTACACCATACCTTGTCTGCAGGTGACCATGGTGAAATAAATTAGATCTATCATGACCCTGTTTCTGTTTTGAAATGTTAACTAAAAATTCTTAAAACTTCTTAGGACCACATTCAGCACAGTAAGAAATGGGACCATTCTACTTAATGTAAACAACGGGCTTTTTTTTCCCCTTTCTAACACCAGATACAGTTCCTGCCCATAATACCTATCATCCACAACCTATTTAAAATATGATCACCTTTTCCTTTAGCAAAATGGCTTATATCTTTGAAAACTAAGCCAGGCGCATTTCTTGCCCTTCCTTGGAGCTCTGAGTACATTCTCTTTAAGAATACTATGCAGCACACATACTAAAAAAGTATAATTCTTATTTGTCACTAAAACAGATAAAGAGTATGTCTACGTTTATTAGAAGTCTACAGCATCCATGTTGTAATTTGATTACGTTGTTCCATACTAAGTCAAAGATGGCTTTAGTTTATTGTTGATACATATATATAGGAAAATGGATTTGTAAAATTTAGGTTTATAGAATCATCAATATAATCTCTTATAAAAGAGAAATTACCCACTGATAATTCATGTGGAGAAATGTAAAGTTTTTTTATTTTTCCAAATGTTTTTAGGCCCAAGTAATACCCATCGTTACAGGTTAAAAAAAAAAAAAAAGGTAAAAAAAGGTAGATTTTTCTGCTGTTAGAACTATCTTTAGCATGTGATCTGCTATATCATCTTCCCATCTTGATGTGAAGGGTACCTTGTGCAGTGTATATAAATAGTATAGCTCTATTTCACTATATATATTACTGTAATTTGGATTAACCCTGAGCCACAGTTTCCGGTCTGGTATCACAAGCTTAGATTCTTTCTTTCAATTGATAGTAAAAGTAATTTGCCTTATATAACCAATGAAAATTTTGACTTTGGAGCAAAAGATTAATTTATGGAAGACTCTACAGAAGTGATTTATTTATATTGCTTTACCATAATAAGACACTCAATTTTGTATAAAAAATAACTAATGAAAAAGTAACTAGCATATTTGTAGAGGAAACTAATATATGCATGGGTTTCTCTTTGTCCTTTGCTTTCAGGGGAAAAAAAGTTTTTCTTACTCCATGTCACTTTATCATAAATAAAACATTTCTCTTTTAATCTAAATAGTTTTAGAAAGTAAGATACCTGTTGAATAAACTGTTCCACCTAACCTTCCTATTGCAACTCATTTCTGTGTATTTTTTTCATACCTATAGCTCGAAAAACAAAGAAAAAGATAAAAGGAATTCAGCAGGCCACTACAGGAATCTCACAAGAAACCTCTGAAAATCCCGCCAACAAAACAATAGTTCCTGCAACACTGCCGCAACTCACGCCCACCCTGGTGTCACTGTTGGAGGTCATCGAACCTGAGGTGTTATATGCAGGCTATGACAGCTCTGCTCCAGATTCGACATGGCGGATCATGAGCACGCTTAATATGTTAGGCGGGCGGCAAGTGATTGCAGCAGTGAAATGGGCCAAGGCGATACCAGGTAAGATGCAAAAAATGACACAGCTAAGGTACAAACCTATGTATTTTCCTTTTTTAAAACTTAGTTTTGTCTACGACCCATGCCGCACTGAACAAGCCCGATCCTGTCTGATCTCAGAAGCTAAGCAGGATCAGGCCTGGTTAGTACTTGGATGGGAGACCACCTAGGAAAACCTGGTGCTATAAGCATAAAAAAATAAAAATAGTAAGGGATTCTAAGCTGACAAGGTCCTTGCAATCTGTGAGGTCAACCAACGGTTGCCTCACCTTAAAAAAAAAAAAAGGAAAGAAACTTAGTTTCAGGTGTACAATATGGTGATTCTACATTTGTACCTTATGATGTGACAGCCATGATATTATCTAATAACCATCTGTCACCATGCAAAGATCTTACTGACTTTATTCCCCGTGCTGAACCAGTATAGAGTCTGTACTTCTTATTCACCTTTGGCATTCATCCTTCTCCCATCTGGCAATCTCCAGTTTGCTCTCTTTTATCTATGAGTCTGTTTCTTAAAAACACTCTGGCTCTTTGTCACCCTGGTCTCCTTGTTAGTTCTAGGGACTAACAAAGGGAAAGCCAGGTAAATATGGGAGAATGGAGAGTCTATAATAAAAGTTTTACACTGCTCCTACTTTTCAGATAGTTATTCAGAGGATAGTAACAGACATAGGACATTATAACACAAGTCCTGAACTAGAGTTACAGGACTTACTCAGACTTCCTTTTACACTTAAGTAGGGGAAGAAAATGTATAATATTTCTAAGAATTCAAGTTTGTTTTCCTTCAATGTATTGTTTTTAAAAATCAAGCATGTTGACATTATGTATTAAAGTAAAATGATTTTAACTCCACTACATAAAATGGTACGCATTTAATGTAAATTCTAGTTAATCTAATTTGTAAGATAGTTTGAAATAAAAGTTGCCCTATTAGAACTTGATGTGAAATAGCAGAAGTCAGCGTTAGTGTCCACCCTGACTTTACATTTAGAGGGGACTTATCACACACGGTTAGGACAAGAATAAAGTGGCCTGATCTGCTGTCATTCCTACTCTGTCAGGGGAGAAAGAGTAATGTCCCAAGTCAGGACTCTTGGCTTTCTGTTTGACTGTTTAGTTCATGTTTACTTAAATAGGCAAAAGGTGCCAAAAACTGGCTACTCAAGTTTTCAAACATGGAATGCTATTAAAAAGTACTGAGGTCTTGTCACATGACAAAGGAAGACTGAGCCCACTTTGTTAGAGGTCCCGCAAAACAAGACTAATTCATATCTGGTCTTTGGCAGTTCTGAGAGAGATGATCTTCTCTTTGGCACCTAGTTTTCCTCACACTTTTCTTTCTTTTAATTTAGGATTCAGGAACTTACACCTGGATGACCAAATGATCCTACTGCAATATTCATGGATGTTCCTCATGGCATTTGCCCTGGGATGGAGATCATATAGACAGTCAAGTGCAAACCTGCTGTGTTTTGCTCCTGACTTGATTATTAATGAGTAAGTCATTTGTGAGTCCTTTTCCTTGTGTTCATAGGGTAGCTTTAACCAGCTGTTTTCCTGATGGACTGCTAATGTGATCATTCAGGACTGACTCAATGCCACCAAGTATCTTGGAATTGGGCAAATTTGAAAGAGAGTAGCTTATCAACGTTTTAGGTTAGCCAAGTATAATGTGGAGCAAATGTACATGTGGCATTTTTACTGCTCCAGGACGTATTAATGATACTATTTAAACCATGAGCATCTCTGGGGTCAGTAAAGTCTATAGCAGTTTTATGGTGGCATTGTTTTAATTACATAACTTTATTCCAGAAAGGAAAAGGAACACGATACAATTCTTGTTCATCTCACTTTCAGTAGGGACAGTTATAGATGAGGGAGTAGTGGGTATGGACCCAGAGACACAAGGTATCTCTTTGCATAGCAAGACTCACTCAACGTTTATGACTTGGACAGAATTGGGAACAAGAATTTTTAATTAGTTTTAAGATTTTATAAATCAACTGTCCTCTGGCTGTCTAGGCCCATGCTTTTATCTGAAATATTTCAGATGTCCATTCCCACTTACCTCATATTACAGTGGATTCTGAACTCATTTTCTGCCTCCAGTGTATCCTATCATGCTGACAAATTTTTTCTTCCTAAAGCACCATTGCTCACGTATCTCCCCAACACACAGATGTCTTCAGTGTCCCCTCGCTAAACACCCAGTACACTCAGCATGGTTTCTGGCTTCCCATAACCTGGCCTCCCTTTCTCTCTTTGTTCTCCTTCACCTGTTCATCATTCCCACTCAGGTGATCCATTCCTCGAACATACCCTCAGTTTGTGATGTGCATATCACCATAAAAGACCTCTCTGCTATCTATCTCAAGCTCATATCACTTTCTACCTTCTGTTACTACTTTTTGTGCCCATGGCTAATCTCCTTTATTAGAATACATACAGGGATACACACTATCACATATCTACCCATGGCCAGAGCAGAGTGAAAAATGAAGGGGATTTGTGTTTGGGGGAAAACAGATGTATATTTATTTGTGATCTCTGGGTACTTACTGTTGGCAGGGGTTCAAAAAGTTAATGAAATCTTGAACCACATTAGTAGAATAGTCCCATTGTCCTCCACATGAGTCAAGCATCATTAGTAGTTTGTGTTCATAACTGGATGCCATATTAAAAGTACCAGTGACAACTTTAAATATGTGCAGAATGGCAAGGAGTTTGGAAATTAGCCTCAGTTGATGAACAGAATATTTGGAGGGAAGAGAAAAGGAGACTTGAATGTAATGAAGACAGCTGAAACATTCTGTGAATATCAAGCAAACATTGTTTTATCTCTTGGGTATGCCTGGCACAAAAATAATGCGTAGAAGTTATAGAATAGCATCTATTTGAGCCGAGTGTTAAAGGGGAGGGCCTGCATTATGATGTAGTAAGCTCGTGTTTTTAGTGTTTTAGTAGACTGGATGATACTAGCTCCAAAAGTTTTAAAGGAAATTCTTAGGTATTATGTAAGAAGCTTTAAGTAGTGGGGTACATCTTTATTCTACCTGGCAATTCCAAGACCATATATATGGCATGACAAATGGGAACTACCTAAAGCAGAGATTTCAGGTGTTAGGTTAGCTGGCTGAGCTACTGAGTTAAAGATGCTTACTTTCTAGCATGGTATGCACTCAGGGTTATATGAGTACTTACCAAGCGCCTGGTAGGAGCTTCAGCTAGAACAATAAGCACAACAGATGAGGGCCCTGCTAACGGTCTGATGGGGAAATTCAAATAAATGACCAAAGTTATTTCAGGTATAATAGGGACTGAGGGGAGAGAGCTGTTAGATTCGGGGACCATGGAAAGACCTTTCTAAACAGAACAAGCTGTGTGGAAGGTAGGGCATCCTGGGCAGAAGAAATGAGTGTACAAAGGCTGGAAACAACCTTAGCATGTGTGAGGAATTGAGAGAAAGCCATGGAGGATACTGTATGAGTTTAGAGAAGTGGACAGGGGCCAATTCGAGCAGAATCTTGTAGGCCATGATACAGAGTTTAGATTTTATCCTAGAAGAAACCAGTGGAAGGTTTTAAAAAAGAGAATAACATGATGGAGAATGGATTAGAGGGGAACAACTATTACTCATCATACCCCTAATATGTTACCTGGTACATATTAGCAAAGGAATATAACAGAGAACGAGACAAACAAGGTTCCTTATCTTTACTGCTTACATTCTAGCTGGAGAAACACATAACCACTAAATAAAATAATTTCAGATTGTGATAGTTTTTACTAGAGAGCGGTCTATTTCAGATAGGGTAGTTAATGGCTTTCTTAGAGGAGGTGTCATTTGAACTGAGTGAGACCTGGAGAAGGACCAAGCCTCACAGTGAGAAGCAAGATGACAAGAGACATGGGAAATATATGTGCTGCAATCTTTGTATTCCCAGAAAGGGCAGTGTCTCTGCTCTTAGCTAATAGGCACTGTGTGTGCTTGGCCAGACCAGGCCTCCACACAGACACTCGTAAGGCCTCTGTGTCAGAAAGTCACTTCGTTGCCAAAAAGAAGACTGTTCGAACCGCCCCATCACAATTTAACAAGATTTTTCTTCAATAAAATTTTAACTGATAAATATGTGTAAACTCAGAGACATTTTCAATTTCTAAGTACTTGTTGACTCCAACCATGCTTACTTATAGTCACTTTCTAAAAAGCAATTTGAAGTCATTTAATCGGGATTAAAACTGAACAGAGATTTATATGAAACAATGGTTTATCCTCTTTTATAAAATTAACTCAGGGTTTTTATTTTGGCAATACTCAAATTTAAACAGTCACAGCATAACCACATACATTCCTTAAACATAGTAGGAATTACAGAAAAATTTTCTCAGTGTTCAGCTCTTTTGGAAGATAAAGGGTTTATACGAACAGTAGTTTTGAAGAGGCCATTCTGACTTCACATTCTTTTTTGTGTATGAGATGGGCAGGCCTTCTGCTCTTTTAGCTCACTGTGTTTTCCATAGTGCTCTGGTGTCCGCAATAGGCAGATTCTGGATGTCAGAAAGTACACATTCAAGTTCTGACCATCCAGGTAGCTGTAAGACAGTCTCTCATCATTGTCCTTAGGTCAGGATATTGGGGAAAATACTTTTTTACTCTACTACTTATAACTTTGTTGAAGTTACTATGTATTAGAAACCAAAGGAGAAAAAGATACTTGTCAGAAAAGGAGTGTATAATTCCTGTTAAGAGATTGGGAAGGTGCCTCTGTAAAACAAAAAAAAAAAACAAAAGCCTTTTGGTTTTTAAATGGGTAGGACCTAACACTGTGTTATCTAGTTGGCCATATTCAAATGCTACCATAAAACCTTGATTTAAACGAACAAGCGGTAATAAATTCTATAGGAATAATAAATTCTAAACACTGAAGTAAACAATACATGGCACGCATGATAGAAAAATAATTTCTCCAATGTAAAATTATGTTACTGAGTATCTTAGATACTACTCAGTATCTAAACCCAAGTTTAAGGAAAGTTTTCGAAATTCTGACCTTAATAGTAACAAGTTTTCCTTTATGCACTCAGTTTTGCAAAATAAAACATACATTTTTGGAAGAAGCACTATTTTCCTAATTCGAACACTGATATTTGTCTTTCACAGGCAGAGGATGGCTCTACCCTGCATGTATGACCAATGCAAACACATGCTGTTTGTTTCCTCTGAGTTAAACAGGCTTCAGGTATCTTATGAAGAGTATCTCTGCATGAAAACCTTACTGCTTCTCTCTTCAGGTTTGTGGACCACCTTTCACTTCTAAATATGTCAAAAGCATGAAATGTTGATGTTTGATTTGTATGCATAGCAATATTATGCTATTATACTATATGATACTACTATTATTTCCTGCTGGCCAGATAGGTTTTCATAAACGTTAAAATTTTAGAAAGGCACAGCCAATGATACCAAGATTAATAAGACAAATAGGTGTCGTGGAGAAACAGAGGTATATGAGCTGCACAGGAGTCTCTGTTGAATGTGTATAGACGTCCTCCACCTGCCTCTATGGGAGACATGGAGAAAGAAAACTAACAAATGATTTTTGTTTCTACTACATTGTTACTACATTAATCAAAAATTTTACTTAGTGTTACTGGGTATAAGACATTATGGGAAAAAAAAAAACGACATGCTTGATTACTATTAGAGGATTGGTTAATGCAGCACTGGAGCTGGACTTCTGGACAGAGGTATTCCATCTAGAAAACAGCAATAAAAGTTTAGATAAACTTTCAAGATTGTTTTATAAAGTTTCTGGTATATATAATAGACTACTTACAGCTAGCAAAGGCATTAGTTAAGACTAGAAAGCTTTTGAAAAATACAAAGTATCTTGTCTATAGTAGGACAAATATAAATATAAAAGAATGTGAACCAGTTGGCTATGCCAGTAAAAATTATGTATGGAGTTAGTGTTTATAAAATACTGAGTTGATGGCTGAATACCTTTTTTCACATATAAATAAGGATATTTGCAATTTTTCTTAAAGCCTTCATTCCGTAGTAACTGGTTTCCAAGTTGTCAAATAACTTTAAGCTGTTAATATTGCACATGACTATTTAAGCTTTTATAATGCTTTCATACTATCTTTGTTCTACAAAATTGTTTTATTTTCATGGATTTAAAACATATTAATAATACTGAATCAAGGCAAGGGCATTTTCCACAACCCATTAAAAAGCCTAAAGGTAAAGATCATTGCTAGAGACTTTTAACATTACCCACAGCAGTAGACTTGTTAAAGGAGTGAGCTTGGTGTTATTTGAGTAAACAAAAGCTCTGTCATGATTGATAACATGCAAGTATAAGTCAGGGCCAAGATATTAACCAATCTTATTTGTTTAAAAAAAAGTTATTAAAGTTTTATATATATCGGACTAACTGAACTATATGTATTTTTTAAATTGTAGATAAGAAAAAATTGAACTAGTATGTAGCACTGGTATTTTTTTAAAAATAGCATCACAAGGTAATTAGACTTCTACTCTGATAGATTACTGAAATAGTACCCTACCTAACCTCTCACAAAAAACGCTGGACGAAAACTAAGTGTAGGCAGGAACCCAAAGAGGTAAGCTAGCTTTCTCTTAGGGAGTATTTTCAGAGCCTGGAAGTTGGTATATTTAGTAAGTTTAAAGATAGAGTTGGAAGTATAATTGAAAAAAACAATAGATGGATCTAAAAGCATATCAAACACATCTGAAGAGACATTTAAATTAAATAAATTCAGTTTAAATAAAAAATCTGAATAAGCCAGAATTTCTAAATGCATGTGTGTGTGATGTATGTAAACGAGTAAGAGGATAAGAGGCATGATTGAAGGAGGTCTAAAACAATGCTTCACGACTCGAAATTTCCATGTCATAATGAACATAAAAAATAGCATTTGTACAGCACAGCAAATTATCTTAACACTTTGGTAACCCATTTACAGTGCACCAGCTGAAAAATGCTCTGGTATAACATAATCATGAGATCCAAAATGAAAAGTGAGACTAGGAAAAGGCATATGAAGAGATAATGGCTGAAAACTTTCCAGAGCTTTTAAAAAACCCAAACCCCTATATCCAGGCAGTGTAATGAATTCCACCTAATATATTAGTAAAATCTGGCTGAATGAACAGCAAGGTTAACAAGAAAATCACTGAATAGGCAGAGAAAAAAAGATCTTCAAAGGAGGCAATTTAACAGAACAGCAGCAATTGAAGAAAATGGAATGATGGTTTTCAAAATGCTAAGGAAAAATTGAAAAATGAAGGTGGACTTCCAGTTTCAGCTCTGGCAAATAAACAGCTTGGATATTTTCACACTTATCCTCACAACAAGGAAAAGCTGAACAAACTGAAAAACAGTGACTTTTCTTAGATCAGTCAGCAAACTGAGATCACAAGGCAAATCCCCACCTCCATCTAGAGAAATGGGCAGATATAGAGAAGCATGGCCAAGATCAGCTTATTGGGAACAGAAGCTGCTGGAGCTAGGAACTGTCAGGAACACTGAAGGTAATTTTGCTGAATTCTGGAGACTGAATGAGGAGCTGGAGAGTTCAAAATTCCTGGGGACCCAGTCTCGGGGGGCGGAGGGGTTGTCCCCCCTTACTGTCTTGGGTTCTAGCTCCAGAACCCTTACCAGATTCTCACTGTGACAGTAAGAAAAAGAGCTCCTCATGTTTCTGTCCCTAAGGAAACCTGCTGTAACAAAGTTTGATCTGGGGGAAAGGAAGAAAGAAAAAAAAGAGATTCAGAAACACTTCTGAAGGACACAGCCCAGGGACCAACCCTCCTAAAAAAACTGAGGTTTAATCAAAGGTATAAAACACTATACATCCCAACACCATATCAACAGGGATCCAACATAATAGCGCCAGACTGACATCAATCCTCACACTGAAAACCTAAATACTTCAGCTGTGACACATCATTTCCAGCTTTCAGCAAAATACGACAAGGTATGCTAAAAGAAAACACACATTCTGAAGAAAAGAAGCATTAAAGCAAGACATAGATATGGCATGGATGTTGTAATTATCAGAGAGGGAATTTAAAATAGCTGATTACTGTGTTAAGGACTATAATGGAAAAAGTAAACAGCATGCAGCAACACATGGGTAATGTAAGCAGAGAGGTGGAAATTTTAAAAAATAATCAAAAGGAAATAATACTGTAATGGAAGTGAAGAATGCTGTTGTCGGGCTTATCAGTCTACTGGACATAACCGAGGAAAGAATGAGCTTGAAGACAGTCAACAGAAACTTAGCAGAGTCAAATGCAAAGAGAAAAATGAAAAACAAAATGGAACGATATTTAAGAATAGGAGGGACCATTACAAAAGATGTAACACACAAGTAATGGGAAAATCAGAAGTAAAAGAAAAGAAGAAATATTTGAAGTAACAAGGGCTGAGAATCTTCCAAAATTAGTGACAGACTCTAAAAGATAGCTCCAGGAAGCTCAGAAAACATGAAAAAAGATAAATACCAAAAAACTTAAACCTAGGCTATTTTATTCAAACTGCAGAAAACCAAAGATAAAGAAGAAATCTTGAAAAAAGCCAGAAGGGGTGGGGAAAGGAACATACCTTTGGAAGAACAAGGATAAGAATTACATCAGAATTCTGTCATCAGAAACCATGCAAACGAGAGACTGGTGTGAAATATTTAATGCTGAAGGGGGAAAAAAATGCCAATTTAGAATTCTGTGTTCAATGAAATTATCTTTCAAAAATGAAGGCAAAATAAAGACTTCTCAGACAAAACTTGAAAGAATTAGTCACTAATTGAAGGAAAATGATATAGGTAAGAGACATGAATCTAAATTTAAAAAGGAAGAATGTCAGAGAAAGAATAGTGGAAGATACAATTTCATTTTTTTTAACTGATCTATTAAAAGTAATAAAGCATCAATGTCTCGGATTATAACATATGGGTAAGTGAAATGAATGATGACAGCACTGTAAACAGGATAGGAGGGAAGAGTTGAGAATACTGTTTTAAGGTACCTGTACCACCTGAAGTAGAACAGTGAAAGATGCAGATTACAGTCGACCCTTGAACAACACAGATTTGAACTGCCCAGGTCCACCTATATGCAGATTTTTTAAATAAATACAGTCAGCCCTTTGTATCTACAGGTTTCATATCGTCGGATTCATATCGTCAGATTCAACCACTTCAGATCAAAAACATTATTTTCATATTTCCAACTGCAGTTGATTCAATCCACAGATAGGAAAAGCTGACTGTGGAGTCCAAAGTTATACATGGATTTTCGACTGTGCAGGGGGGGTCAGCACCCCAATCCCCATGTTGTTCAAGAGTCAACTGTGTTCTAAATGTATATTACAAACTCTAGGACAACCACTAAAAACAATTTTAAAAAGAAGTAATAATTGGTATACTGAGAAGAGAGAAAATATAATCATGAAATGCTCAATGAAAACTAGGAAAGGCAGAAAAAGAGGAAGATTAAAAAGAACAAATGCAATGAGCAGGAAAGTTACAAACGTGCTAGATCTTAATCCAGATATATTGCACAATTGCTTTAAATGTGAGTGGTCTAAATATATCAATAGTCTTTTTTTTTTTTTTAGTGAAAGTGAAAAGAAAGTTAGCCATCGCAAATCCTTAATAAAATAATATTAAAAGATATTAGGCTAAGGGAAAGTAATTCCATCTTTAAAAAGGAAAAAAGAACAAAGAAAAGGGTAAATATGTAGATACATGTTTCAGCTAACATTTACTGTATAAAATTGTAATAATGTCTGGTGATTTAAAAAAGTAGAACTTAAAGTCCACAATAATTACACGTAAGCAAAAATGAGAGATTAATAAATTAAGAATGAGTGTTTAAATCTTAAGGATGACAACTAGAAAGAGACTACAACACACCAAACCATTGTTGGGTAGGCAGGGGCAGGGGGTGGAGGTGCAGGGAGTAGAAAATAAGATTAAGAAAAAAAACCAATCCAAAAGAATGAAAGAAATGAGAGTAAAAAAAAAAAAAAAGCAAACAAAAAGTATATGAGCAAGTAACATAGGTAGTACAAATAAATTAAAATAAAACATATCAGCACTTTCTCAAGAGATGTATCTAAATAAATGGATGCACAGTACAACCCAGTAAATGCAAACTTTTTCTGTAAAAGGCCAGATGGTAAATGTTTTTGGCTTTGCATAGCGTGGTGTTAAGGCTACTTTTCCCCTTGTGGCACGAACACGTTAATATTCAACAATACTTAAAAGAGGACAGGCATGGCTCTCTTCCAGTAAAACATTTACACACAAGTGGGATTAGGCTATGAACCACAGTTTGCTGGCCACTACTTTAACCAAAAGAAAGCTGAAGCAGTTAATTATCAAAATAGACTTTAAGGCCAAAAAAGTTTTATATTTAAAGATACTTATTACATAAAGCATTCTACTTATAATGAAAATAACTTTAAATATAGAGCCTTCAGCTACATAAAGCAAAAATTCATGGAACTACAAGGATAATTTGAGATGGATGAAATTCTTTTAAAAATAAATATCGAATAGGGCTACTCACAATTATTTTTAGTTAGGATAACAAACAAGAAAAAATTATAAATAAGCAATCACTGTTTTTAAAATGTGCACTAATTAGAATATAAGTAACACGTGAAATCAATCCATCACTAACATGGTAGGCTTTATTATATGCTCTTATTACTCCTTATTAGGGGCCTTCATTTACGCATTGATACTGACATCTTAGAAGTGCCAAGTATAGCTTTTTGGAATCAAAACATTTTCGTATGTGTCCTTCAGTCCTATCCTAATCAAAGTCCACTGTGATACACCACATTTAAAAAATGAAAGATAAAAATATCTCAGTAGATGCAAAAAAAAAAAAAAAAAGGATTTGACAAAATTAAACATCTATGACAAAAACTCTCAACCAAGTGAGGTATAGAGGGAATGTACCTCAACATAATACAGGCCCTATGTAACAAACCCACAGCTAAAATTAAACTCATGGTGAAAAGCTGAAAGCTTTTCCTCTAGATCAGGAACAAGACAAGGATGTCCACCTTTGCCACTTTTACTCAGCACAGTATTGGAAGTCCTAGCCAAAGCAACTAAGACAAGAAAAAGAAATTAGAGGCATCTAAGTTGAAGAGGAGGAAGTAAAACTCTCACTTGCAGATAAAATATTATGTATAGAAAACTAAATACTCCACCAAAAAAACTGTTAAAACAAATAAACAAATTCAGTAAATTTTTAGGATACAAAATCAATATGCAAAAATATGTTGCATTTCTATAGAATAACAAGAGTAGAAAGAGAAATTAGGAAAACAATTCCATTTACAATTGCATCAAAAGAATAAAATACCTAGGAATGAATTTAACCAAGGAAGTGAAAGACCTGTATACTGGAAACTTAAGACATTGATGAAAGAAACTGAAGAATATACAAATGAAAGGATATTCTGTGCTCGTGGATTAGAAGAATATTGTTAAAATGTCCATACTGCCCAAAGCAATCTACAGTTGAATGTAAACCCTATCAAAATTCCAGTGGTATTTTTTCACAAAATAGGACAAACAAACCTAAAATTTGTATTGAACCATAAAAGACCGAGAATAGCTAAAACAATTTTGAAAAGGAACAAAGCTGAAGGCAGCATGCTCCCTGGTTTCAAATTATATTACAAAGTTATAGTAATCAAAACAGTATGGTTTCAGCATAAAAACAGACACAGATCAATGGACAGAATAGAGAGCCCAGAAATAAACTCACATATTTATGGTCAGTTAATTTATGATGAAGGAGCCAAGAATATACAATGGGGCAAAGGGACAGTAACTACTACATACAAATATTAACTTAAAATGGATCAAAAACTTGAATGTAACACCTGAAACGATAAAACTAGAAAACACAGATGATAAGCTCCCTGACATTGATCTCGGCAATGTTTTTTTTTTAATCTGACACCAAAAGCAAAAACAAGGCAGACTATAGCAAACGAAGGAAACCACTTGCGAGATAAAAGACAACCTACCAAATGGGAGATATTACAAATCATATATCTGATAAGGGGTTAATATCCAAAATGTATAAAGAAATCATAGAACTCAATAGGCAAAAAACAAACAATCCAATTGAAAAATGAGCATAAGGTCTAAAAAGACATTTTTCCAAAGACTACATACAGATGGCCAAAAAGTACATGAAAAGGTGTTCAACATCACTAATATCAGAGAAATGCAAATTAAAATCACAATGAGATACTACCTCACACACCTGTTAGAATGGCTATTATCAAAAAGACAAGAAATAAGTGTTGGCAAGGATGTGGAGAAAATGGAACTCATATACTATTGGTGGGAATGTACATTGGTGCAGCCACTATGGAAATCGGTATGGAGGTTCCTCAGCAAATTAAAAATAGAACTATCATATATGATTCAGCAATTCCACTTTTAGGTATGCTAACTCGAAAAGATATATATACTCCCATGTTCACTGAAGAATTATTTACAAAAGCAAAGATATGGAAGCAACCTAATGGTTAAAAATATGAAATACACACACATGTGTATGTGTGTATGTGTGATGAAATATAATTCAGCCATAAAAAAAGAATTAAATCTTGCCATTTGTGACAATGTGGATGGACCTAGAGGGCATTATGCTAAATGAAATGTCACTCAAAGAAAGACAAATACCATATGATCTCACTTACATGTGGAATCTAAAAACAAACAAATATTCTCATGGATCCTGATGATGTAAGGGGTGGGAGAAATAGGTGAAGTGAGTTAAAAAGTACAAACTTCTAGCTATAAAATAAATAAATCACAGGGATATAATGCACAGCATGGTGACTGTATTGTGTACTGGAAAGTTGTGAATACAGTAGATCTTCAGTTTTCATCAGAAGAAAAAACTTTTTTTGTAACAATGCAAGGTTACAAAATGCACTAGACATTGTGGTGGTCATTTTGCATTATGTACAAATATTTAATCATATGTACACCTGAAACTAATAATGCCATGTGTCAATTATATCTAAATTTTTTAAAAAGTTTAATGAGAACAGGAAACAAATCCACAGGGCAAGTACAAATTAAGACTTCATGCTCCTACACCCACTGCTTCTCCTAGATGCCAGCATTTCCTAAGATGCCAGCAGAGGTGATGTTAAGGTTGGGAAACAATGTCTCCCCCTCTGGAGACTGCATAATTATAGCTCTGCAAAGCCCTGAAGCCCAGAAACCCCCACCTCACTTTGTATGAAACACTTAGCTGTGCTTAAATTTTGACCATCAAATCCTTTTTTCCCTAACCATTAACACAGAACCAGAGTTCCTAGGAATACACTTTGAGAAATGTAACACTCTACAAAAGTCATAATGTCTGTAAGATTAAGTGAAACTGTAATTATCAGTTCACAATTCTTACTAGTATCATTTTTGAAGAGTAATATTTAAAAATTGATTTTATACCAATTTAATGATCCAGAATCCATGATGTATTTTATTTCTAAGTACATGAAGGAAGGCAGATATTTCCTCCCCAGTAAGGCATATATTATATATAGGCTACATAAAAAAGTCAAGTTTCTTTTTAGTTTGGAATCGTAACTCAGTATGTCAACACATTAATAAAATGTATTACCTGCTGATTTTAAGGTTCTAATGGACTGTGATATCACAGATATTCCAAAATGGAACTGGTGTAAATACTGTTGTTGAAGCTTTCTCTACATCTGCATTAGAATTAAACTGAAGGGCAGAATGACAGTCACTATCATTTATTTGGTCTTCGAACCACTTTTGTGAACTAGAAAGGAAGGTGTCATCACCAGCTTCATTTTACAAATGATAAAGTGATTTACCCAAGGTTAAGTCCTCCAATTTCCTATTATCCCATATTCTCTTGGCTGTAGTTTCATGATCCTTTGAAAATGCTTATATTTTAACAGAGAGCATTAAGAGCATTTAGACAATGTAAGTCATGAAGTGTGTTATTAATAATACTTGCATATGTGAAAAGTTATTACAAGAAAACTCTTTAACTGACTACATCTTAATCTTTTAGTTCCTAAGGAAGGTTTGAAGAGCCAAGAACTATTTGATGAAATCAGAATGACCTACATCAAAGAGCTAGGGAAAGCCATTGTCAAGAGGGAAGGAAACTCCAGTCAGAACTGGCAGCGGTTTTATCAGCTGACTAAACTCTTGGACTCCATGCATGAGGTAAACATCAAACACAAATCCAAATATCAGAATTTCCTGGGATATAAAGTATGTTCTAATTAGTGTATATAATTATATACCAAGAGGTTTCCTCCCCCCACCCCCCTCGCCCATTTGTGGATGTTGATGATGGTTTGAGTTCAAACTGTGAACTGCAGTTGGGCACACATTTTTCCTGAGGCCAGTTATGAAATTTCATTTCATCTAGTCACATGCATATAACATCATGATGCTAGCACAGAATTTAATAGCACTATTTAAAAAAATGTATAGTTCCTGTTTTTGCATGAATAACCCATTAAATTAGAATATGTTCTTCATATATTATGGTACTGCAATTCATCATGAAACACTTATTTTAATACCACATAATTCTATATACAATTTAAAGAATTTATGATGTCTTTGGTACCTGAGTGCTCATTTTATTTAACTAAACTTTTTATTTTTACTGGGGGAATTCCAGCAGAGATCGGTGTATCTAAGTCAGATGTTTAAAAAAAAAAAAAAAAAAAAATAGAGGCCAGCAAGCATGAGATAGCCCTACTGATAAGTTTTTAAGACTAATTATTACTGTATCTTCTCTTTCAGGTGGTTGAAAATCTCCTTCACTATTGCTTCCAAACATTTTTGGATAAGTCTATGAGTATTGAATTCCCAGAGATGTTAGCTGAAATCATCACCAACCAGTTACCAAAATATTCAAGTGGAAATATCAAAAAACTTCTGTTTCATCAAAAGTGACTGCCTTAATAAGAAAGGTTGCCTTAAAGAAAGTTGACTTTATAGCTTTTATTGTACAAACTATCAATTTGTCCTATAGGAGTTTTGTTGGGTTTTGTTTATGTCTGGGTTTTGTTTTTGTTTTGTTTTAAATACGCACTACATGTGGTTTAAAGAGGGCCAAGACTTGGCAACAAAAGTAGTTGAGCCATCACTTTTCAGTGATGGGAAAAGTAGGAATTGATAGTTGGTGGATCCCAGAAATTAGAAACAATGACATGGGGATAATCTCCACTGTTGGAGAAGGATGGCACCCAAACCACCAGTGCCCAAGTCTGCGTAATGAACTTTCTGCTCATACTTTTCACAGTTGGCTGGACAAAATTTTCTAGACTTTTTGTTGGTGTATTTTCCCCTGTATAGTTAGGATAGCATTTTTTGATTTATGCATGGAAACCTGAAAAAAGTTTACAAGTGTATATCAGAAAAGGGAAGTTGTGCCTTTTATAGTTATTACTGTCTGGTTTTAACAATTTCCTTTATATTCAGTGAACTACACTTGCTCATTTTTTCTTACATAATTTTTGTATTCAAGTTATTGTACAGCTGTTTAAGATGGGCAGCTAGTTCCTAGCTTTCCTTAATAAACTCTAAACATTAATCTTCAGTGTGAAAATGGGTTGGTGCTTCTAACCTGATGGCACTTAGCTATCAGAAGACCACAAAAATTGACTCAAATCTCCAGTATTCTTATCAAAAAAGCTCATATTTTGTATATATCTGCTTCAGTGGAGAATTATATAGGCTGTGCAAATTAACCGTCCTAACTGATGTAGAGCACCTAGTCCAGTGACCTGCTGGGTAAACTGTGGATGAAGGTTGCAAAAGACTAATTTAAAACAAAAAACTACCAAGAGGCCCTGTTTATAGCTGGCAAACTATCTTTCAGGACCTTTTGTTGTAGTTTGTATAACTTTTTAAAAGTTATGATTCCAGATAACCAGCTGAAACACAGCTAAGAGATTTTAATCTGATCAATTCCTCTCACTAAACTTCCCCAAAATAAATCTCTAATATGGCGAAAGTGGCTAGACACCCATTTTCACATTCCCACCTGTCACCAATTGGTTTATCTTTCCTGGTGGTACTTTCAGGAAAGCTCAGCTACTGATTTCTGTGATTTAGAACTGTATGTCAGACTTCCATGTTTGTAAAACTACACATCCCTCACATCCCTATGTGTGCCATAGAGTTTAACAAAAGTCTTGTGAATTTCTCCTCACTGTCAAGAATTATCATTTTAAACAAAATAGAAGCTGTAGTAGCCCTTTCTGTGTGCACCTCACCAACTTTCTGTAAACTCAAAACTTATATTTACTAAGCCACAAGAAATCTGATTTCTGTTCAAGGTGGCCAAACTATTTGTGTAATAGAAAACTGAAAATTAATATTAAAAGTATGAAACTTCTAATATATTTTTATATTTAGTTATAGTTTCAGATATATATCATATTGGTATTCACTAATCTGGGAAGGGAAGGGCTACTGCAGCTTTACATGCAATTTATTAAAATGATTGTAAAATAGCTTGTATAGTGTAAAATAAGAATGATTTTTAGATGAGATTGTTTTATCACGACATGTTATATATTTTTTGTAGGGGTCAAAGAAATGTCGATGGATAACCTATATGATTTATAGTGTGTGCGAGCATTCATACAGGCAGCAATGATCTCAAAAACCAAACAGGTTTGCTCTAGGGGAAGAGAGAGATGGAGACTGGCCCTGTGTGCAGTGACGGTTGCTGAGGCTCCATCCCACTCAGATCACAGAGGAAGTAATCCTCTGCCTCCCAGAATGACCACCTTTCTTATTCCAACAGTGAGTCCACATGGGTTTAGTTTACTAAAGTGTGTAAACAGGAGACAGAAAGGTGGTACTTACAACACGTACAGGCATCGTTTAACAGCAGGGATACTTTCACATACAGCCTCTCCAACAGTCTAATAAAAACAGAAGCTCTAGAAGTTGGGCAATAATACACATAGAGGTATCAGCAATATGTAAATAGTGCAGAATCTCATAGGTTGCCAATAATACACTAATTCCTTTCTATCCTACAAGAGTTCATTTCCAAACAAATTGAGGACATGTTTATTTTCTTTGAATGCTTTTTGAATGTTATTTGTTATATTTCAGTATTGTGGAGAAATTATTTAATAAAAATGTAATAATTTGCTTTTTGAATGTTCTCTAAAAGGGAATGTTCCTTTTGTAATGGTTTAAATTAATCTCAAAGTATTTTAAGAAGGTTTGTAACCCAGCTGGATGTGAACTTTTTGGTGTCTAAGAAATACGGCTTGAATATGATTATCAACAACAGTGTTAAGTTTCAAAAAGAAGTCCTGAAAGGTAAATTACTATTCACTAGAAAGCATGTCATCACACATTAATCTTTTAGTCCCAACGACCTTGGCTCTTAAAAAATATAGCTCAGTGAAAAAAGATATGTGCACTTTGTTGTTAAAAAGAAATCAACTGACATTCATAAAACTAGGGGAGGCTGCACATCAACTGGAAAGGAAAAAGAAGCTGTGCCCTTTTTGAATATGTGGAAAAGTAGGTTATCTTAATTACATTGTTCTTCTGAGAATAATTATGGATTTAAGTGAAAAAGGATGGTGCTATTTGAAAGCAGCTTCATTTTCTATGTATGTGGTATCTTGCTATCCCATACTATTTAAGTTTGTAGTAACTTTAGTGAGAACTGGTGACATGCCTAAGTGACT
This sequence comes from Pteropus alecto, assembly GCF_000325575.1. Lineage (NCBI taxonomy): Eukaryota > Metazoa > Chordata > Mammalia > Chiroptera > Pteropodidae > Pteropus > Pteropus alecto. The sequence goes on from NW_006443124.1 coordinate 3,022,259, forward strand.
CAAAACAGATTCTGAAAAGTATTTTTAATTACTGGTGGAAAAAAGTGACCTCGGTGTTTTTAGGCCTTGCTGTGGGATACTATACAAGCACTTTTGGGGTATATGTACCCAATTATCTAAAACTACAGGAGGGGAACCTAAAAGAGCACCTGCCTTCTCCTGAAAAAAAAAATGGCACCCCAAAAGGAAAACTAAGATGGTTAGCGTCTATAAAGAGCTGATAATTAGCCTAGGATTAGATTAGTTCTGGATGTGCATAGAAAGGAAAGCCAACCTCACTTTAGACTGGGCGGTGGGGGGAGGGGAGCAATTCCATTTTACTTAACTATACAACCTGTTATCAAGTTGTATCATTTTAGTTCTCTGTTAAATACCCTAAAACTACATCATACAGTGATCAATATTATACTTTGATCTGTCAAAATTCAAGAACCATGGCAGCCTTCAGTGAGATTTCATGATCATGGTTGGTCATTCAAAAGACTGTAGCTGTAGATGAATGTGTTTTTATGTGCCTGGTTTGAGAGTTGGAAGGAGAAATCAGTGTAAGGAGGACACTTTAACCACTTTGAGTGGAAGTTTTCATCATTTTCCAGACTATTATCAGCCTGGTCCACCAAGAATTAGTGACCAGGTTTTTGGGAAAGGATTAGCTTCGCTCTAGAAAATGCCTGAAAGAAGGATTTTATTTTCTGATGAAAAGCTGTATGAAAATACCCTCCTCAAATAACTTGCTTAACTACATATAGATTCAAGTGTGTCAATATTCTATTTTGTATATTAAACAAATGCTATATAATGGGGACAAATCTATATTATACTGTGTATGGCATTATTAAGAAGCTTTTTCATTATTTTTTATCACAGTAATTTTAAAATGTGTAAAAATTAAAACCAGTGACTCCTGTTTAAAAATAAAAGTTGTAGTTTTTTATTCATGCTGAATAATAATCTCTAGTAAAAAACGAAATGTCTTTTTACCTACGCAGTGAAATGTCAGACTGTAAAATCTTGTGTGGAAATGTTTAACTTTTATTTTTCATTTAAATTTGCTGTTCTGGTATTACCGAACCACACATTTGTACTGAATTGGCAGTAAATGTTAGTTAGCCATTTACAGCAATGCCAAATATGGAGAAACATCATAATAAAAAATCTGCTTTTTCATTATGTGACTCCAACATGCTTTTGTAGAACTTGTGCAGTTCCAATTCTCCTTTTTTTCCCTTTTTCTACTGAAGGTAGAGTTATCATTTCAGATACCTTAAGATGCACTATTGACAGATTATTAATATGAAACTCCTCCTAGATTAAATGAACCTATATTGAGCATAATGTGCCAGGCCTTTCCGGATTATCTCATTTAATCTAATCCCTTTTGCTACCATATTAGCAATGACATTCCCTTCTCTTAAAAACCTGTGTCCTATTCCCTGGATGTTGATGATGAAAAACAATAGCTGCCCACAGATGACAATATCCTTTGGTTTGTCATACAACAAGGAACAGGTCCCACCAACACCCACAGAAAAATCAATGAACGTTTCAAGTGATGCGGGCCATAATAGACTACATTCAAACTGAGGAAGAAAGTTGTTTATGAATGAAAACTGATACAAAGCAAAATTTACTCTTACTTCAGCAGGTAAAGTAAGAGCTAAACTTCGGGTGTAGAAAAGAGGCTGAAAATACAGAGGCATTTATACCAATTGAATATTTTTTAAACTCTAGTCATCTAATCTCGCTTACTTAGCAGTTAGTGGCTCTTAACAGCATTAATAACTTAAAAGCATTTTCTTTGGTGAAAGAACCCAGGTCCTCTTCTTATATCAGGCTTCTGTTTCCTAGTTAAAATGAAACACTACCTTTTGGTAGGGAGACATTTTCACTTTATTGAGGTACAAACATGTTAATCTCAGAACAGAAGAGTTTATGTAGGTCACATTAGACACCCAAAAAACTTCCTTCACTCTATCCAGTCCACTTTAATGAGAGTTTATACTCTGTTCATTCTCCATACCTCACCAGAAACAGTCACTAGAGTAATAATATGTATGCAATGTAAAAAAGCCATAAACTTTTCTCTTATTGTTAGTGTGGCATTGTATAAAGTACTATCTTTGAATATACGTGAGGCTATGCTGGAAAGAAGAATCTAGGCCATCCAAAACCATTAGGAATGCAAAGAATTGAGATGATAAAACTTTTTCCAACTGCAGGAAAAGGTTCACAGAACATGAGACTATCTCATAAATATGTCCTGATCAGTTTTGCTACCCACTATGTGGCAGGCATACTAGATAAGCCGCTTCAAAGAACACTAAAGCAATACTAAAACTTCAAGGTGAGGCTCCTGCCCTCAAGGAATCAAAGATGAGAGGCACATGGCTCCAATGTAGTCATCCAAAAGGAATAAAAACATGTACACACAATGGTTTACTTGCAACAAATGTTCACAGTAGCCAAGAAGTGGAAACAACCCAAGTGTCCATCAACTGATAAATACATAACCAGTATACAATAGAATACCACACAGCAATAAAAAAGTGAGAAAATAATGCATGGTATAATATGGACGAACCTCAAAAACATTATGCTAAGTAAAAGGGGTCAGACACAAGAGACTATATATTATTTGATTTCAGTTAGATGAGATGTCCAGAAAAGGCAAATCTATAGAGACAGAAAGCAGATCAATGGTTGCCTGTGTTTGGGGATAATATCAAGGGTTAAGTGTAAATACATGAGGGAACTTTATGAGGAGACAAATGTTCTAAAGCTGGATTTTTATGATGGTTGCGCAACTCAGTAAACAATAAAAATCATTAAATTCTATACTTAAAGTGAATAAACTTTATGGTCTAAATTACATCAATAAATATGTATGTAAAATATTTTAAAAATATACATAAAAGGCTGACAAGTGAATGTGTAATTGCTTTTCACCTGTATCAGAGGCCAGTATGAAGTATTTTAAATATATAAAGGCACCATAAATAAATAGATAGATAGATAAATAAAATACATAAAGGCAGGTGCAGCCGTTTTTCAGGAAAGCCTATATGAAGATGTTTTCATTGTGCTGGGAGTTAAAGGATGAGCTGAAGGTTAGCAGCTTAGATAAAGGTTTACTCATTTAATATTAACAGATTCCCCCCAACGCTTAATTAGATACACGTTGTACTTGCCAAGACAGCAACCATGTGCAAAGAGATCGCCAATGTGACAAGTAAAATTCATATCACACATGACTGCTCATTTTAAATATACAAGAATGTGTGGCACAAATATTGTTTTAATAACTGTTAAAACTTTAGTAGTTACAAACTTATAATGAGGCAAATCTGGGTTCAAGTCTTGCTTCTATCATTTACTAAGTCTGTGATCTTGGGAAAGTTCTATAGCCACTTTAAGACTGTTTCAACATCTGAAAAAAAGGAACTAATACCAACAACTTGAATGAGAGAATTAATAAGATACAATATATTGAAGCTGCTTAGCTCAGTCCCTACCATCAGCAAGTGCTCAAAACATGTTAGCTGTTTTTTAAATCCTCAAGGAAACTGAAGAGAAAAGAGGAATTTTTTAATGTTCTCCCCAAAAATGCACAGAAAAAGTCAAGGTAAATGATGAAGAGAGATGAGAACACAAGGACTGTATACAAACCTCCAACCTCACATATCCTAATTAATAAAGGTCACGCATAGAGCTAGGGAGTTATGTTACTGGCCTACATTTTCTTTATCTCATACATTGCAAACTATCAGACCTCGGTAGGGATCATCCAGATACACTGAACATCCATTCAGAAAGGGTCTTCCATTTCCATCTAGTATCTCAAAGCGTGAGAAGAGCCAAGGCAAATCAGGTCAAAGAGGAACCAGCCTGTTAATCTTTTACGCAACATCGAGAGTTCTCCCAGGCCACCACTGTAATCGATGTATATAAACATGAACTAAATTTCGTTAACTGGCATTAATGAGAGGGAGAATAATCTGAAAGTCAAAATTATAAATATCTTTTTTTGTATATACCGAAAGAACTGAAAACATGTCCATACAAACACTTAGGCACAAATAATCATATCAGTATTCGTAATACCCAAAAAGTGGAAACAATATAAACGTCCATCAACTAATAAATGGATAAAATGTGATATATCCACACATTGAAATATTATTTAGCAATTAAAAAAAATAAAGTACTGACATATGCTACGACATGGATAAATATTGAAAATATTACACTAAATGAAAGAAGCTAGTCACAAAAGACCACAAATTTCATAAATCTATTTATATTAAATGTCCAGAATAGGCAAATCTGTAGAAATAGAAAGTAGATTTGTGGTTTCCAGAGGCTAGAAGAGGAGGAAGGGATATTGAAGACTGCTTAATGAGTACTGGGCTTCCCCTTAGGATGATGAAAATATTCTAAAATTAAATTGTATTGATGGTTGCACAACTCGATGCGTATATGAAAAAACTTTGTATATTTTAAATGGGTAAATTTTATAGTATCTGAATTATAGCTCAAAAAGGATGTTCAAAAAAGAAGAAATAGATCACATAAATAACTGTATGTCTATTTGTTAAACTGAATTTGGAGTTGAAAATCATTTCATAAAGAAATCTCCAGGCCCAGATTGTTTCACTGATGAATTCCACCAAACATTTAAGGAAGAAATAATACCAATTCAACAGAAATTCTTCCCCAAAAAAAACTGAAGAGGAGGGAAGACCTCAATTCATTTGATGAGGCCACCATTACCCTGATATAAAAATGAGACAAAAATTATAAGAAAACTAGACCAATATCTCTCATGATCATACATGTAAAAATTCTAAACAAAACTTTAGCAAATTGAATATAACAATATATTAAAAGGATGACATACCATGACCAAGCAGTTACCTGAGGAATACAGGGTTGGGTTCACATTTCAAAACCAACCAGTGAATTCACAATAGTGAAAATTTAAAAAGGTTACTAGACTTTAAAAAGTTAAATGCAATTGCCATATGACCCTGCAATTCCACTCCCAGGTATAAACCCAGAACTGAAACGGGTACTCAAGCGAATGTAGCAGCACTATCCACAATAGTCAAAAGATGGGAAAAGCCCATATGTCCATTAATGAATGAGTGAATAAATTCTAATATATATAAAGAATGAAATATTATTCAGCCACAAGAATGAAGTACTAATTCATGTCATGCTACGACATGGAGGAAACTCCAACACATCATGCTATGTGAAAGCCAGACATAAAAAGTCACATAATACATGATTCTATTTATATAAAATACCTAGAACAGATAAATCTATAGATACAGAATGTAGATTGGTGGAAAAGTTCCAGTAAAGATGGCGGGCTAGGTAAAAGCAAGGTTTGCCTCCTCCCAGGACCACATTAAAATTACTATCAAATTATAAAACAAACAACTTGGAGAACCACCTGAACTCCAGCCCCACTTAACCCATTGCCAGGCAGCCAGCCCCACCCTGAGTCATCCTGGGAGGTGCATTCCTAGGCAGGCAGCAGCTCTCAGCTTGCACTGCCTGCGTGCAACCCTTACATTGCAGGGGAGACTTTTGATGGCGGGCCACTAGTGCCAACCTGAATTGTAGTGTCTCTTGGGTGGATCTGCGGGCCCAAAGAAAATAGCAGCTGGCCTCACTGTGATCTGTGACTTTTGCGGGAACCTGAAGGCTCAGCACTGGCAGCAATCCACATTGGCTTGACAGAATTAGCTTGTTCTACCCTGTGTCTCCCTGAGATCCACTTCAGATCAAATGACACACAAAGCCTAAAAGTAAAGAGATAGAAAAAGATATTTCATACAAATGAAAATGAAAAACAATCTAGAGTAGCAATACTTATATCAGACAAAATAGACTTTAAAACAAAGGCTATAATAAGAGGTAAAGAAAGGCATTACATAATGATAAAGGGATCAATACAACAATAGGACATAACCCTAGTAAATATATATGCACCCAACACAGGAGCACCTACATATATAAAGCAATTATTGACCTACAAAAAAGAAGAGATTGACAGTAATACACTCACAGTAGAAGACTTTAACACCCACTGACATCAATGGACAAATCTCCCAGACAGAAAATCAACAAGGAAACAGCAGCCTTAAATGATACACTAGACCAGTTGGATTTAATTGATATTTTCAGAGTGTTTCAACCCAAAGCAGCAGAATATACATTCTTCTCAAGTGCACACGAAACATTTTCTAGGACAGACCACATGTGAGGCCACAAAACAAGTCACAATTAATTTAAGAAGAGAAATCATATCAAGCGTCTTCTCTGACCACAATAGTATGAAACTAGAAATCAACCACAAGAAAAAAAAACTGGAAAATATACAAATACATGAAGGCTAAACAACATGCTACTAAACAATGAATGGTTTAACAATGAGCTCAAGGGAGAAATCGAAAGATACCTAGGAATGAATAAAAATGAAAACATGACTCAAAATCTATGAGACACAGAGGAAGCAGTGCTAAGAAGGAAATTCACAGCATTGTAGGCCTACCTCAGAAACAAAATCTCAAAATAAAAATCTAACCTCATACTTAAAAGAACTAGAAAAAGAACAGCAAAAAAAATTCAACAAGAGTAGAAGGAAATAATAAAGATAAGAACAGAAATAAACGAAATAGTCTATAAACACAATACAAAAGATAAATGAAACTAAGAGTTGGTTCTTTGAAAGGATAAACAAAATTGATAAACATTGAACCACTCATCCAGAGAGAGAGGGAGAGAGCAAAAGAAAGAGAGAAAGAGAAAGAGAAAGAGAGAAAGAAAAAGAGAAAGAAAGAGAGAAAGAAAAAGAGAAAGAGTCCCCAGATTTGACAGAAATGAAAGAGGAGTGACATCAGAAACATGGCGGAGTGAGAGATGTCCCCAGATCTCTCTCCTTGAAACAACAATAAGCTGAACATCTAAAACTCAACAAAAAACACTCAACCTGCACACAAGTATGTCCGAGCGTGGGATCTGCGCATAAGAGCTACCACAGAAATAACTGGAGCTTGGAATTTAAGAAGTCAACAGAACACCCAACTACCTCAACCCAAAAAGGCCTTATCCAAGACACACTTTATTACAATTACCGAAAATCAATGACAAAGAAAGAATTCTCAGGGCAGACAGGGAAAAGAAGACTGTAACCCATAAAGGAAAACTCATTAGATTATCATCAGACTTCTCAGCACAAACCCTGCAAGCAAGAAAGGAGTGGAATCAAATATTTAAACTATTAAATGAAAGGAACTATCAGTCAAGAATAATGTATCCAGCAAAGCTCTCCTTTAGATATGAAAGAAATAAAGACCTTTCCAGACATACAAAAATTGAGGGAATTCTCCACTACGAGGCCTGCATTACAGGAAATATTGAAAGGGGTCAGCTCACCTAAAACAAAATGACAAAAACAAAAATATAACTATGAGTAAGGCGACTAGCAGGCAGATAGAAGCAGAGGAGTGCAACTCTTATTAATAATAGGGCATTATAAGCTTAAACAATAAGAAGAGATTGGCTACTGCGAGATACTAATGAATGTTCAGCATACATAGGGACAAATTAAGACAACAATAACAGAAAAGGAGAGGATTCAAAGATCCATATTCGCAAAGGGGAATGGAGATAAGACACACACGGAAGAAAGTGGACGACTATATATACATAACTATCTTCTACATATTCGTAATGGTAACCACCTGCCAAAGATTCGAAATTGAAGTATATAACATAAAACAAGAAGAACCAGGGAAAAAACCCAACCAAAAAACAAACAAACAAACCAGACACACAAGGACAAGGAAGCAATGGAAACATCAAACTACCAGAAAGCAAAAGATAAAATGGCTACAGGAAAACCTCATATTTCAATAATCACCCTAAATGTAAATGGACTGAACTCACCAATAAAAAGACAGAGAGTTGCAGATTGGATCAAAAAACAAAACCCAACCATATGCTGCCACCAGGAGACATATCTCAGTTCTAAAAACAAACACAAACTCAAAGTGAAAGGGTGGAAAATGCTATTTCAAGCAAACAGCATTCAGAGAAACTAGGGAGTAGCGGTACTAATATCGGATGAAATAGACTTCAAAATAAAAAAAGTAAAGAAAGACACTGTGCGACACTTCATGATAAAGGAAATCATGCACCAAGAAGACATAACATTTATTAATATCTATGCTCCCAATCAGGAAGCCTCAAAATATATAAGGCAATTACTAACAACTAAAGGGAGAAACAGACCAAAACACTATCATAATAGACGACCTAAATACCACACTGTCAGATATGGACAGATCATCCAAACGGAAATTCAATAAAGAAATAATATCTTTAAATGACACATCAGATCAACTGGACATAATTGAAATTTACAGAGCCTTTCATCCCAAAACAGCTGCACATGAAACATTCTCAAGGACTGGCCACATACTGAGACAAAGAGATAGCCTCAACAAATATAAGAGGGTTGAAATCATATCAATGATATTCCCTGATAATACTTTGAAGCAGGAGATCAACTGTAAAAAGAAAGAGGAAAGAACCACAAATACATGGAGATTAAACAACATGCTACTGAAGAATAACTGGATCAGAGAAGAAATAAAAAGTGAGATAAAGAGATACATAGAAACAAATGATAATGAAAGTATATCAAAACTTTTGGGACATGGCAAAAGTGGTCATAAGAGGAAAGTTCATATCATTACGGGCCTACCTCAAACCATAAGAATGAGCCCAAATAAACACCCTAACGCTTCATCTTTAAAAAACTAGAAAAGGAAGAACAAATGAAGCCTAAAGTCAGCAGAAGGAAAAAAATAATCAAAATTAGAGCAAAAATAAGTGAAATTGGAAACAAACAAACAAAAAAAAAAACCAATAAAAAAAATAAATGCAACAAAGAGCTGGTTCTTTGAGAAGGTTAATAAAAGTGACTAACCCCTGGCTAGACTCACTAAAGAAAAAAGAGAAAGGACACAGATAAAAAAAATCAGGGATGAAAGAGGAGAAATTACGACTGACATCACAGAAATACAAAAGATCATACAAGAATATTATGAAAAAGTATATAACAACAAATTTAATATAGAAGAAATGGACCAGTACTTAGAAAAATGCAATCTTCCTAGACCGAATCAAGAAGACCTGGAAACTCTAAATAGGATACATCGCTCCTTTATAATCAAAACACTTAATAAAATTGGTATAGAAAGAAAGTTCCTTAACATAATAAAGGTCATGTATGACAAACCCTCAGCCAACATTAGACTTAAAGGTGAAAAACTAAAAACCTTCCCTCTAAGATCAGGAAAAAGATAAGGCTGTCCACTATTGCCACTGATATTCAATATAACATTAGAGGTCTTAGCGAGTGCAATCAGACAAGAGAAAGATATAAAAGGCATCCAAATAGAAAACAAAGAAGTCAAACTGTCACTATTTGCAGATGACATGATCTTCTATATAGAAATCCCTAAAGACTCCACAAGAACACTACTAGAAACAAGCAAATACAGTAAAGTTTCTGGATACAAAATCAAGGTTCAAAAATCCATAGCGTTCCTATACTCTAATAATGAAGTGTCAGAAAAAAAGTGGAAAAAATAATTCCTTTTGCAATTGCAAACAAAAAGAATAAGATACACAGGAATAAATTTAATGAACCATGTGAAGGACCTATATAATGAAAACCATAAGACCCTATTAAAAGAAATCAAAGAAGATACAAAGAAATGGAAAAATATTCCATGTTCTTGGATTGGAAGAATCAACATAGTTAAAATGACCTTATTACCTAGAGCATTATACAGATTTAATGAAATCTCCATCAAAATTCCATTGGCATTTTTTTTAAATAAGCAGAACAAAAAATCATCAGATTTGATTGAAAGCACAAAAGACCTCGAATCACCAAAGCCATTCTGAGAAAAAAGAATGAGGCTAGAGGCATCACTCTGCCTGACTTCAAATTATACTACCAAACGACAACAACCAAAATAGCATGATATTGGCAGAAAACAGACACACAGACAAGTGGAATGGAATCAACAGTCCAGAAGTATATATGGGAAATACTTTTCGACAAAAGAGTCAAAAACATATAGTAGAGAAAGGAAAACCTCTTCAATAAATGGTACCCAGAAAACTGGAAAGCCAACTGCAAAAGAATGAAACTAGACTATTGTCTATCACCATACACCAAAATTAACTAAAAATGGATTAAGAACCTAAATATAAGACCTGAAAAAATAAACTGCATAGAAGAACTAAACTCATGGACCTTGGACTTAAAGAGGATTTTATGAATTTGACCTCAAAAGCAAGAGAAGTAAAAGCGAAAATAAATGAATGGGACTACATCAAACTAAAAAGCAAAAAAATCGTCAACAAGGTAAAGGGACAACCATCTGAATGGGAGAAGATATTCGCAAGCCAATATCTGATAAGTGCCTAATATCTAAAATATACAAAGAACTCATACAACTCAATAACAACCACGACAAAAAACAATCCAATTAAAAAATGGGCAGAAGACCTGAACAGACACTTCTCCCAACAAGACATACAAATGGCCAACAAATGTATGAAAAGATGCTCAATCTCATTAGCTATTAGGGTAATGCAAATCAAAACCACGATGACATACCATCTCAGACCTGTTAGAATAGCTGTTATCAACAGGACAAGTAATAACAGATGCTGAAGAGGATGCAGGGAAAAAGGAACCCTCATACACTGCTGGTGGGACTGCATTGGTACAGCCACTATGGATAACAGTATGGAGGTTCCTCAAAAAACTAAGAATTCATCTACCATATCATCCAGCAATCCCTCTACTGGGTATTTATCCCAAAGACTTGAAAACCCATATCTGAAGATATTTGCACACCGGTGTTCATAGCAGCATTATTCACGGTAGCCAGGACATGGAAGCAACCAAAGTGTCCTATGATAGATGACTAGCTAAAAAAGCTGTGGTACATATATACAATGCAATATTACTCAACCATAAGAAGAGATGAAATACTGCCCTTTGTTACAACATGGATGACCTCGAGATAATCATGCTAAGCGAAATATGCCAGACAGAAAAAGTTGAAAATCACATGATATCACTTATATGTGCGATATAAACCTAAAAGCAGCAAACGAACATGACAAACAGAGGCTCATGGACATGAACAATTGACTACTGGTTACCAGAGGGTAGGGGAGGAGAGAGGTAGATGGGGTAAAAAGAGTTAAATATGTGTTGACAGAAAGAAATCTAACTGTGTGGTGAACACATAATGCAATATATATATGCCTTACTGCTAAACGGTACACCTGAAACTACTGGATTTCGTTAACCAACATCACCATAATGAAAAATTTTTTTAATTTAAATAAATAAATAAATAGATAGATAGATAGATAGATAAAAGAACTATAGACCCCAGAGAAATACAAAGGATTATAAGAAAATACTATGAGCAATTATATGCCAACAAATTGGACAATATGGATGAAGTGGATACATTCCTAGAAACATACAATTTCCCAAGACTGAGTCAAGAAGAAACAAACAATTGGAAACGTCCAATTATCACCAATGAAATCAAATCAGTAATCAAAAAACTTCTAAAAAACAAAAATCTTGGACCAGACAGCTTCATAGAGAATTTTATCAAAACATCAAAGAATTAACACCTATTCTTCTCAAACTATTCAAAAAAAATTCAAGAGTAAAGAAGACTCCCAAATCTTCACAAGGCCACCATTACCCTGATTCCAAAACCAAAGACAGTACAATAAAAGAAAACTATAGGCTGATATCCCCCAATGAACACTGATGCAAAAATCCTCAATAAAATATTAGCAAATCGAATTCAGCAATATATTAAAAATATTGTACACCATGATCAAGTTGGATTTATCCCTGAGATGCAAGGTTGATTTAATAGCCATAAATTAATTAATGTGATACACCACATCAACAAATTGAAAGATAAAAATCATATGATCATATCAACAGATGCAGAAAAAGCATTCAACAAAATCCAGTATTCATTTATGTTTTAAAAACTCTCGGCAAAGTGGGAATAGAGGGAACATACCTCAACATAATAAAGGCCATATATGACAAACCTACAGCTAACATCGTATTCAATGGGGAAAAGCTAAACGCATTTTCCTAAGATCAGGAACAAGACAAGGATGCCCACTTTCACCACCTGTATTCAACACAGTATTGGAAGTACTGGCTGCAACAACCAGACAAGTCAGAGAAATAAAAGGCATCCAAATTGGAAAGGAATAAAACTTATTATTTGCAGATAATATTACATATAGAGAACCCTAAAGATTCCACACAAAAAAACCGTTAGAATTGATCAATGAATTCAGTAAAGATACAAAATTAATACTCAGAAGTTGGCTGCATTTTTATACACCAATGATGTACTACCAGAAAGAGAAAACAATCTTACAACTGCATCAAAAATAAAAAAACAAGGAATCAAAGTAACCAAGAAGGTAAAAGACCTATTCTCAGAAAATTATAAGCATTGAAAAAAGAAATTGAAGAAGATACAAATAAATGGAAAAATATACAGTGCTCATGGGTAGGAAGAATCACATTAAAATAGCCATACTACTCAAAGCAATTTTTAGATTCAGTGCAATCTCTATCAAAATACCAATGGCATTTTTTGGAGAACGAGGACAAATAATCTTAAAATTTATATAGAACCATAAAGGTTCTAAATAGCAATCTTGAGAAAAAAGAATAAAGTTGAAGGAATCACAATACCTGATATCAAACTATACTACAAGGCTACAGTAATCAAAACAGCATGGTACTGGCATAAAAACAGACACATAGATCAATGCAACAGAATAGACAGCCCAAACATAAATCCTTACCTATATGGTCATTTAATCTATGACAAAAGAGAATGTATAACATGTAAGAATATACCATGGGGTAAAGACAGTCTCTTCAATAAATGGTGTTGGAAAAACTGGATAGATACATGAAAAAAAAAAAAGAAACTAGGCCACCTTCTTACACCATACACAAGAATAAACTCGAAATGGATTAAAGACTTAAATGTAAGACCCCCAAACCATAAAACTTCCAAAAGAAAACATAGGCAGTAAACTTTGATATTGCTATTAGTAATTTTTCTGATATATCTCCTAGTGCAAGTGAAACGAAAGAGAAAAACAAATGAGACTACAGCAAACTAAAAAGCTTTTGCACAGCAAAGGAAACCATCAACAAAATGAAAGACATCCCACTGAATGGGAGAAGATATTTGCCTATAATACATCTGACAAGGAGTTAATGTCCAAAATTTATAAAGAACTCATACGACTCAACAACAACAACAACAACAACAACAAACAAACAATTCAATTTAAAAAAAGGGCAGAAGACCTTTCTCCAAAGAGGACATACAAATGGCCAAAGACATGAAAAGATGCCAAGGTCACTAATCATAAGAGAAATGGATATTAATACCACAGTGAGGTATCTCTTTACACCTGTCAGAATGGCTATCATCAATAAATCAAAAAACATGTGTTGGTAAGGATGCAGAGTAAAGGGAACCCTCATAACTATTGGTGGGATTGCAAATTGGCACAGTCACTGTGGAAAAGAGTTTGGAGGTTCCTCAAAAACTTAAAAACAAAACTACCTTTTGAACTCAGCAATTGCACTTCTGAATATTTATCCAAAGAAAACCAAAACACTAGTTCATAAAGATCTATGCACCCCTATGTTCATGGCAGTGCTATTCACTATAGCCGAAATATGGAAGCAACCATCAATAATATAAGTTCCCATCAATAGATGATTAGATTAAAAACTTACGGTTCATATATGCAATGGAGTATTACTCAGCATAAAAAAAAGAAATCTTATCATTTGCAACAAGAGGGTATTATACTGAGTGAAATATGTTAGACAGAGAAAGATAAATACCATAATTTCTCTTGTATGTGGACTCTAAGGAACCAAAGAAATGAACAAACTGAAGGAAAACAAACACAGATACAGAGGACAATCTAGTGATTGCCAAAGGGAAGAGGGGTTAGGAGCCTGGGTGAAATGGTAAAAGGATGAAGAAGTACAAATCAGTAGCTACAAAGCAGTAATGGGGATGTAGGGTATACAGCATAGGGAATACAGTCAATATTATTGTAATGGCTGCCTATAGTGCCAGATGGATGCTAAAGTAGTTAGGGTAATCACTTTATAAATTATATAAATGTCTAAGCATTGTACTGTATACCTGAAACTAATATAAAATAATTTAAAAAATAGATAAGTAAAAAAAAAAAAGATTAAAAAAAAAAACCATCAATACAATCAAGATACTGTACTCTTAAAGTTTCCTGGTGCTCCTTCCTAAATTTCTCCCTCCTGCCCCTCCTTCTCTTTTCTCCATCCTAGGAAACAATTGATTTGTTTTCAGTCACTATAAATTAGTAAAAGAAGTCATGCAGTTTGTACTTTTTGCGTTTTCTTTCACTAAGCATAATTATGTTGAAATTAATCTATTTTGGTTCATGCAGCAAAGGTTAATTTTCTTTTAATGGATATACTACAATTTATTTTTTGGTGAATATCTGGGTTGCTTTTAGTTTGTGGCTGTTACAAATAAATCTGTTATGAACATTCATGTACAAAAAAATGGGAAAGTAGATTGGTGGTCGTCAGGGACTGGGAGAAGGGGATAATGGGAGAAATTATGGGTAAAGGTTTTTCTTTGGATTTATGAAATGGTTTAGAACTAGACAGAGATGGTGATTGCACAACATTGTGAATATACTAAATGCCACTGAGTTATTTATTTTTAAATGGTTAATTTTATGTTATATTCATTTCATATCAATAAATTACTATTTTTTAAAAGCTACTGAAACTAATGAGTTTAGCAAGACTGCACAATACATTGGGAGTCAGAAAACTATTACTTATAGCCAAATCTAGCCCACCGCCTGTTTTTGTAAATAAAATATTTTAGAAACATTCATTTTACGTGTTGTCTAAATTGCTTCCACACTGCAATGGCAACGTTGAGTAGTTCTAATATGGCCTGCAAAGCCTAAAATACTTACTATCTGGCCTTTTACCAAAAAAGTTTGCTGCTGCCTGGGATAGCAAGGATAGCAGATCAATATACAAAAATTAATTTTATTTCTATGCACCAGCAACAATTAGAAATTGATATATTTTTTAAAATACCATTTACAATAGCTTCAAAAATATGAAATTCTTAGAGACAAACCTAACGAAATATGTGAATAACCTGTGCACTGAAAACTAGAAAATATTGCTGAGAAAAGTTAAAGACGACTTAAATACATAGAAATATCTGTTCATGTGAAAAAAGACTTAATATCATTAAAGTGCCAATTCTTCTCAAATTGATATCTAGTTTCAATGTAATCACAATCAGCATCCTAGCAGGTTTTGGTAGAAATTTACAATCATGTTCTAAAATTCATATGTAAATGAAAAGGACCTAAAATAACCAGAACATCTAAGAAAGAAAAGAATAAAGTTAGAGGGCTAACTTAAACTGATTTCGAAAATCACAAAGCTATGGTAATTATGCATGGTATTGGCATAAAAATGTCCACATTTATAAGGACACTGGTTTTATACAAAAGGGTAAAGGCAATGCAATGGAGAAAGAGCCTTTGAGACAAATGTGCTAGAAGAATTGGCTATGCATGTTTTAAAAAATGAACCTGGATCCATACTTTGCAATATATATATTAACTCAAAATGGAACACAGACATAAATGTAAAATCTAAAACTATAAAATTTACAGAATAAAACAAAGGAGAACATCTTTGTGACCTTGGGATTGTCAAAGATTTCTTAGATGTATAGTAAAAACACAATCCATAAAAACAATTGATAAATTGAACTTCATTAAAATTTAAAACATCAGCTCTTCAAAAGACACTTTTAAGAAAATGAAAATACAAAACATGAATTGGGAGAAACATCTTTGTAAAGCGTAAATCTAACAAAGAACTTGTGCCAGGAATATGTAAAGAACTCTGCAGGCTCAACAGGAAGAAACCAAAAGGTGTATGTATGGGGGGGGAGGAGAGCAAATATTTGAATAGATGCTTCGTCAAAGAAGCAACACATAAAAAAATGATCATCATTAGAGGTCAGGGAAATGCAAAATAAAACCACAATAACACTACACACAATAACACTAAAAATTAAAACGCTGACTGTCCCGAGGGCTGGTGATGTGAAGGAAATGGAACTCTAATACTCTCACTGCTGATGGGAATATATAATAGCACAACCACTATGGGAAGCAGTATGGCAATTTCTTAAAAAGTTAAATACAAACCTACCATTTGATCTAAACATTTAACTTCTAGGTATTTACCCCAAAGAAAAGGAAGTATATGTCCATACAAAGATTTGTTCATATGTAGCTTTTATAGAGGCTTTACTTATAAAAGTCAAAAACTAGACACAATAAAAAATGTCCGTCAATGAATAGAGAGATAAACTGTGGTATATTCATACAACTGAATACTACTCAGCAATAAAAATGAACTGATACATGCACTAACATGGATGAATCTCGAAAGTACTGTGCTAAGTGAAAGAAGTCAGACACAAAAGGCTTTATATTGTATGAATCCATTTATATGACATTCTGTAAAGGCAACGCTACAGAAACAGAAACCAGATCAGTGGTTGACAGGAATGTGGATAAGAAGGAAGGAAATGACCACAAAGGCTGAGGGAAATTTATGGGGTGATACCCTGATTGTGATGGTGGCTACATACATTTATATGACTGTATACGTCTGCCAAAACTCTGAGCTGTACAGTAAATAAGGTAAATATTACTGTATGTAAAATATGTCCCAATAAACCTGAAGTTGTAAAACAAAAAAACCTTCAAATTACAGAATCAGGTACAACTGCTCTTAGAAATAAGACATAAACTTAAATGTCCCTATTTCTTAAAGAACATGAGGCACTAGAAGAGTCCAAATAAAGGTTCTTTGATTAGAAATTATGACTATAACATATGAAAATTTATTTTCCAACAACAACAAAAACTGGTTTAAAGTCTCTTTTAAAAAGTACTTTTTTAAATCCTACTGACCCAGCTATAAGGCCTTTATGCTTCACTTGAATTATAGCAAAACTATGCTAATGGATATCCCTGATTTGTCTCACTACATAGCAAACCATCCTCCACACTGCTTTCCACATATTCTTTCTAAACCAAATGTGACCATGCCATGCAGGCCCCGCATTCAAAAGCCTCCCCATGGAAAAAATTTAAAAACCCAAAGCAGGCAAGGCCCTTCTCAAATTAGTCTTAACTTACTTCTTTAGGCCTACTTTCTCTTCTGCCTTCTCCAACACAAACTTTTAACTTAATCTACACAAGTACACTCTAAGAGGGCATCATCCAGACCACTTGAAATTTCCACTTGATATCTCCTCTGGTCCTCTGTATCATTTGGCTCATAAAATTCCCTCTACCTGAACTGCTCTCCTGTTTGGGTTCTTCTATACACGTGCCATCTTGGGGAGACTTTCCTGGGCCTGTTCCCTTTCCTGTGTAACAGAGAACACACCTCCTTTACAGCATTCAGCACACAATGTTAAACTGTTGACTTGTTTGTACTCCCTAAAATGAGATCTCCTCAAGGACAGGTATCATGTCTTGAGTTAGCTCTGCTTCTCCACGGTTCAGCTCTATTCTAAGTGAATAAGTGCTTTGGTGGGCTAGAGACTCGTAAATGAAGTTGTTTCTGAGAATTGCTTTCTCAATAAAATTGTTTTTTTCTTTTTCATATTACGAAAGCAGTATGGAAAGAACAACTGTTTAGAACTGTATAAGTACTTTTGTTTGTTAAAACAGCATTCTACATTTAGAAGAGTTCTGTGAAAAAAAATCAAGAAGTATAACTGAACAGCCTACATGAACTACTTAGCTATGTGACCTTGGGCAATTGTTAATCTTTTGGTGATACATCCCAGATATATAAAAAGAGAATATCAACATATCTGTCTTCACAGTAAGACAACACATTATGAAAGTGCTTTTGTGAACTGTAAAGGGGCTACATAAATCTCAGTAGTAATAAAAAATTGCTATTTTTTAGAAGTAGTATTTTAGGAAAAAGTATTTTTTAGCAAATTACAGAAGAGAAAGCCCTGGACCCTCCTTCCTCACTCCAATGAACACACTAATTCAACATCATGGACAAATTCCCTAGTGATAAATACAGAAACTAGTTTTTAAAAGATAAATTAAACTGACAAACCTTTAGTTAGACTAAATGAATTTGGAATGAAAAAGAGAAGAATCATGTGCAATAAAATCAGATATGAAAGAGGAGACATCATTGATGCCATAGAATTTAAAAAGATAACAAAGAGCAATATGAACAATTATATGCCAACAAATTGAACAAGCTACAATAAATGGATAAATTCCTAGAAACACAGGCTACCAAAACAAAATCATAAATAGAAAGTCTGACTAGCCCTTTAGTATGGAGATTGAATCAGGAAGCAAAAAATCCCCCAATAAGAGAAAAACCTAGGAACAGATGGCGTCAAAGGTGAATTCTATCAAACATTTAAAGGAGAATTAATGCCAATCCTTCTCAAGCTCTTCCAAAAAACTGAAGTGGAGGAAACACTTCCAAACTCATTTTATGAGGCCAGCATACCCTGATACCAAAGCCAAAGACACCACACGCAAAAAAATTACAGTCCGATATCTTTGATGAATATAAATGCAAAAATCCTCAACAAATATTAGCAAACCAAATTCAATGGCACACTACGAGGATAATACAATATGACCAAGTGGATGTATTCCTGGGATGCAAGTATGGTTCAACGTATGAAAACCAATTAATGTGATATTAACAGAATAAAAGATAAAAATCACATAATCTTCTCAATAGATACAGAAAAAGCACTTGACAAAAATCAATACCTTTTCATGATAAAAACTCTCAACAAACTAGAAATAGAAGAAAATTACTTCAGCATAATAAAGGCCATATATCAAAAGCCCACAGCTAACATCATACTCAATGATTAAAAATTGAAAGTTTTTTCTCTAAGACCAGGAACGAGGCAAGGATGCCCACTCTAGACACTTTCAGTCGACATAGTACTGGAAGTCCTGGCCAGAGTAATTATGCAAAAAAGAAAGAAGAAACAAAAGGCAACCAAACTGAACAAGAAGTAAAATTATTTGCAAATGACATGATCTTACAGAAAACCCTAAAGACTCCACCAAAATGCTCTTCAAACTAATAAATTCAGTGAAGCTGCAGGATATAAAATCAACATACAAAAATCAGCTGTATTCTACACACTATCAAACTAAGAAGGAAATTATAAGAACAATCTCATTTACAATAGTACCAAGAAGAATTAAGATACTTAAGAATAGACTAAACTAAGGAGATGTACACTGAAAACTACAAAATACAGATGAAAGAAATTAAAGACACAAACAAATGGAAAGATATCTATGCATATAGAATCAACTGACTCTCAACAAGGATGCCAAGAAAACACACTGGGTAAAGCAGTTTCTTCAGCAAATACAGTTGGGAAAACCAGATAGCCACAGGCAAAAGAATAAAATTGGATCCTTATCTCACACCATATACAAAAATCAACTCAAAAATGGATTAAAGACAAACATAAACCTGACACTATAAAACTCTCAGAAGAAAACATGGGGAGAAATCTTCACGGATCTTGAAGATTGATTTCATGGTGATGATTTCATGGATCCGACATCAAAAGCATAGGCAACAAAAGCAAAAATAGATGAGTGGGACTACATCAAACTAGTTTCTGCACAGCAAAGGAAACTACAGTTTCCACAGAAAAGGCAACTTAAATAACAGAAAATATTTATACATCATATACCTGATGAGTGAATTTCTAAAATATATAAAGACCTATAACTCAGTACAAAAAAAATAACCTGAATAATAGGCTGACAACTTGAATATTCACTTCTCCAAAGATATACAAATGATCAATAAGATTATGAAAAGATGCTCAGCTTCACTAATCATTGGGGAAATATAAATAAAAGCCATGAATTATTACTTTATAACTGTTAGAATAACCATTATTAAAAAAAAAAAAGAGACAAGTGTTGACAAGGATGTGGAGAAATTGTTAACTCTTGTATACTATTGGTAAGAATGCAAAATGGTGCGATTGGTATGCAAAATAGTATGGGGATTCCTCAAAAAATTAAAAATGGAAGTACAATATGATCCGGCCATCTCAGTCCTGGGTACACATCCAAAAGAACCGGAATCGGGATCTTAAAGAGATATGTGCATTCTCATGTTTGCTGCAGCACTGTTTGCATTCGCCAAGATGTGAAAACAGCCAAAATGACCATCAGGGGATGAATGGATAAAGAAAATGTGGTATACACATACAATAGAATATTATTCAGGCTTAAAAAAAGAAGAGAAATTCTGCAATATACAACAACATAGGCGAACCTGGAGGGCATTATACTAAGAAAAATAAGCCAGTCACAGGATAATACAGCATGATTCCACTTATGTGAGATGTAAACTCACAGCATCAGAGAGAGTGGAATGGTGGTTGCCAGGGGCTGGGAGAAGGGGGAAATGGAGAATTTCGCTATCGGTGAGCATCAAGTATCAGTTATGCAAGACCAGTAAGCTCTAGAGATCTGAACAGCACTGTGTCTCGTGAACAGTACTCCTCCACTGTACACTTAAAAAATGGTTAAGATAGTAGAAAAAAATTACTATTTTTCTGGCATAATGTCAGTAATTTGGAAAGACCTTCAAAGTGAGTGACAGGGTGACAAAACAAAGAGGAGAGTTTTGCTACTTCATGTGTTTAGCAATGCCTTCGAAAATCGGTGTTTAGCAGTCGTTTCAATAACACTGTTAACAGTCTGAGACATTAAAAACAGCCTAGGGCAGGGAAATATACTCATGGGATTAAAAATAATTTTAAAAATTTATCTACAACTAATGAGCTTTTTTAGACATAGCTGAAACTTTCAATAAAATCCACCTGAGAATTGGGAAAAGCTCAAGCCATAATTAAGAATTTTCAAAAATTAACCTATAAATTTAAGTAAATAACACGAAATAGAATTATTTTAACTACACCCTTCAGGAAGTCAAAGATAAAACAAAGATTAAGATTAAAATGTTATTCTGTATTGAAATGGGCTAATTCTGAATATGTGAAAATACAATGTCTATCCTTATCCACCAGAGAAATAGTGTGTCAGCATCCATTAGCATTGTTATATTTTAAAAACCAGACAATAAAGAATGATGGCAATGATGTGGAGAAACTGGTACCCCCCTGCATTGCTGTTGGGAATGTAAAATGATGCAGCCACTGTGTAAAAAGTTTGGCAGTTCCTCACAAATTTAAACAGAATTACCTTAGGTCCCAGCAATTTTGCTTTTGGGTATATATCCAAGAGAATTGAAAAAATATGGTTACACAAAAATTTGTACACAAATGCTCATAGCAGCATTATTCACAATAGGTAAAAGGTGAAAACAACCCAAATGTCCATCAACTGATGAATAAAAGGTGGTATATCTATATAGTAGAATATTATTCAGCCATAAAAAGGAATAAAGTACTGTTACATACTAAAACATGGATGAAGCTTGAAAACATATGCTGGGTGAAAGAAACCACTCACAAAAGACCACATATGGTATGATTCCATTTAAAAGAGATGTCTACAGCAGGCAAATCCAGAGACAGCAAGAAATTAGTGGTTGCTAAGGGAAAGATGCGTAGGGAAGTGAGTGACTATTAATGGGTACAAAGTTTCTTTTTCAGGTGATGAAAATGTTCTGGAATTAGTGGCAATGGTTGCACAACTTTGTGAATATACTGAAAACCACTGAATTGTACACACTGAAAGGGTAAATTATATCTCAAAAAAATAAACTGTGTCAGAGCAGGGTGATGCATATGATTAAACAAGGCATAATCTTTGTGACCTGGTGGCCATAAATAGTTTAGCTGTTTCCTACTTAAATATATTAGACCACAAATTACACAACTGTTTATGGCCAAGAGCCAAAGATAGGCAGTCAAATCACAAACAAACTAGAAAGCTGATATGACACCATCTCTCATATACAAAGTTGCCAGGGATTCAGTTGAAAGACTGGATCTGCTGAAATCTTTTATGGTTGATGTGTCTCAAGAGTTCATCAAAAAATATATTTAAGTACAGAGCTGAGAAAACATTTTCTCAAGCATTCCTTGCTCTAGCCAGATGCACCTTTTGGTTTTCAGTACCACATAAAGTCTCAGCATTACTGTCACCTTGAATACAAATGTTTCCAGAATATACTAAATTTCCTAACAAAGAGGAGTTTTGTAAGAGCTTTTGTTCTGTCTATAGCATGGGAATAAGGCACTGCAATAAATATGATCCTAAAGGGACTCCTGCTAGTTATGGGTAGTTGAGAAGAAATCTGTCCCAAGGATAGTAATTAATATCACCAATGATTTATACCAATTAATATCATCAATGATGTCTGGAAAAGAGCTGTTGACCTCTGCAGAGAGTTTAAAATCTCAATTATGAGGGCCAATAAAGGGCCAACCAGAACACCAAAATTCACTGAGAATAGTTTTCAGCACTCCATCTTTAAAGGAAAAATATGCCTTTACTGTTTACATTCCAAATCTCAAATTTTAGGATGCTAGCAGGGGCTCTAACAGTCAGCACACACTCAAACCAAGCTTGTAGCACCATAGATGACCGCACAGTGATTAATTAGCATTTTATCAGTAATATTTCTCACACTGTTTGATAGAAACCACAATCTAAAATATGGTGCTAAGCCACCGTAAAATGGGAATTGAAGAA
This sequence comes from Pteropus alecto, assembly GCF_000325575.1. NCBI lineage: Eukaryota > Metazoa > Chordata > Mammalia > Chiroptera > Pteropodidae > Pteropus > Pteropus alecto. The sequence goes on from NW_006443124.1 coordinate 3,045,266, forward strand.
AATGTTACCTACCTACATGTCCACTTAGTAGTAAAAGGAAAGAACTTTTAGAGAAAATTTTAAAGCTCTATTTTTAAACATTCCCTGACTATAGTCACTTTCAAAAGCAAATTAAATATGTATAAAGAAACATCATAGAAGTCTACCATCATTTTGGATGAGCTAGGATAAATTAAATACTTATTAGCCAGGCTGCCCAAGGGAAGGGACTGATTATTCTCCTGACTCCATGATAAAGAGGATAAGAAAAAAAAAAAAAGTTGTTTATCCTCAGGTTCTACCGACGAGATGGCCAAATGTATTTACAATGTACCTCCCGTGAGAATAAAACACAGTACTATACAACAAAGAGAGCAGAGGACAAATTCTAATTGTTCAGTTAACAGAGTATACCTGTTAACAGAGTATACAGTGGAAAGGTATTCCTCTGGTTTGGGGCCACTACCCAAAACTCGATAATGAAAGCACCCTTCTCGATATCATTTCTCGATAATGAAAGCACCCTTCAGGCAGCACTGTAGGACTCAGTTATTATTGTGCAGTGTCAACAGCGTGCGCTCCCAGCTCCACCACTTAGAAGTTGCGTAAGCTTAAATAACTCGCCTAGGATTCGGGCTTTGCGTCCCTAAAACACGGAATAGTCATTGTGGCCGGCTTTTGGGATTGTTGCAAGAAAAGAATTAATTTATGTATGTGTAAAACGCTTGGCAGAGAGAGCAAATGCTCAAAAATGTAAATCCCCTTCCCGAACCCTTCACTGCTATCTGAGGAACACACACACACACACACACACACTCCACTCCATTAAAGTTCCCTTCATCTATTGCAGTTTTCCAGCACGTGCGTCCTGCGAGGCTGGCCGGAAGGGTCCCAAAACGAATTAGGGAGTGCCCCTGCCTTTGGAGAGCCTACAGTCAAGCATAGGAGATGAGCTGTGAGTGGCTGTTAAGAGATACACCTGGGCAGGCCCAGGTGCTGCTGAACACCTTCGCCAGCATGAGACACACGCCCCCAGGATGCAAGGGCTAGCAACTCGACTCAAACCAGCTTAAGCAACACATAAAGGAAAAGCTGTACCTTGGAGAGGAAGGTGTTGAGGCTCGAAATCGGGTTCCCGCGGAGCTGCCTCCTGCAAACGCCAAGGTGAGTGCTCCCTCGGGCTCCAACATGGCGCAGCCCATGAGCTCAGCAACGGCAGAGAGGCGCGGCTGCTACCCAGAAGGCCCTAAGAGCTCTGTACTCGCCTCTTATTGGCCCAAACTGGCTTGGGCCTTCCCACCCCTCAGCCAGTCAGTGCCGGGAAAGAGCCAACTAATCATGATTGACTGAAAGCCTCATTTACAGGCGAAGGGATCTTTGAGAGTCATCTACTACAAAGCGCTCAAGTAAATATTTGCTCAAGGAATGGATGGAGTAACGAATGACAGAATCAATGGTATAATGGAATATGTGCTCTTTTTGAATGATTTTTTTCTTTGGGAGCTGCTTCTGATTTTGGTTCAATATAATTAAATAAAGATAGAGACATCGGAGTATATCCTAAATGACTATTGGAAACCTATCGGCAATTAAGCATAAACCACCAATGATATTACTAAGCAAGTAATATAAGTCAGGCACTATGTGGAGTGTAACTTGGGTTTAAGAACATAGGATTTGGAGTGAGATAGGCCTTGGTTGAAATCCTGACTCTACCATTTACTATGCATATAAACTTGGACAAGTTGCTTAGCCTCCGTGGGCCTCAGTGTCTTTATCTGCCAAATGGAGAAACAATGGTTCCTACCTCACAGTGTGGTGAGGATTCAATAATAAAACGTATGTGAAATGGTTAGCATACTGAATTTTTAATAAATGCTAGGCATTATTATTATTCTTATGAATCAGCTTCAGTTTCGTGTAAACTGTACGTGAAATGAGAAAAGACACCTGTTCTTTGGCTGATAGTGTACATTTCAACAAATGGAATGACAACCATTAAATAATCCTCTTATTAGCCGGTAAGACTGGGGTGGGCAGGCTGCTCACATCTAAGGTAGAGGCTGCCCACTTTGGGACCCAGTCCTTTTCTGGGACAATACCACACTGGACACCCTGAACTTCCCCCTGCCCCCAACTAGGTTACTCTGTTTAAAATTTATATATTTACTCAAAAGAAATGAAAATTTATGTCCCTGCAAAGGCTTGTACAGGAATGTTCATAGTAACTTTATTCATAGTAGTCAAAAAGTGGAAGAAATCAAATGAAGAAATAATAACACTTAATTATTTTTCAAAAAGTTTATACACTCTATTTGGAAATAATAAAATTGCATGGAAGGACTTGTTCTCTCAGATGTTAATCCTTATTAGAAAAGCTGTAATTGTTAAGATAATATGGTACTGACAGAGGATGAACTGGCCAAAAGAGATTCCAGAAACAGACACAGACAATAAGAAAATTTACTTGATTAATGTTAAAGGTGGCAACTACAGAGCACCGGGGAAAGGATGGTCCTTTGAATAAACAACTTACTGGAATAATTGTATATTCTTGTGATGGTCAATTTTATGTGTCCACTTGGCTAGGCTTCAGTCCCCAGTCATTCAATCAAAAACTAATCTATGTGTTGCTATGAAAGCATTTTGCAGATGTGATTAAAGCCTGTAATCAGTTAGCTTTAACTAGAGAAAATTAGCCTAGATAATCTTAGTGGACCTGATTCAATCATTTGAAAAACCTGAAAAGCTGAACTAAAGTTTCTTTGAATTCTTGTGGACTGCAGTTTAAGCTCCTGCCAGAGAGTTCTAACCTGCCTTTCCTGATGGCCTGCTCTACAGATTTCAGATTTGGCAAGTTAGCAGGAAAAGCTTGGTCCACAGAATATTAATTTGCAGCAAGAGGGGAATGATTAAGTAAACTACAGTTCTCCTTGATACAGGATTACACAGCTATTAAAAGTATGTTTATAAAACGCTAAATAAAATAGAAATGTGTATGCTATAATTTTAAATAACAATGATTACACTATGTGTTTTAAAAGTACCTATGATTTATATAAAGTTCAAAAACAGGCAAAACTAATATATGATGTTAGAAATCAGATGGTGGTTACCCTTGAGGAGGGGCAGTAATTGGGACGAGCAAAGTGGGGCTTTCTGGGATGTTGATAATGTTCTATTTCTTAATTTTTGGTGCCAGTAACATGGGTGTGTTTAGTTTGTGAAAATTCATTGAGTGATTTGTGTATCTACGTATATGTATATATCTATCTATATATATTATATAAACAATGTTATACTTTAATTACAAAATTATTGACAGAAGGAAATATAATTTATGGTCGTTATTACCTGGTGGGACCACGGATGATATTTTTGTGTCTTCTTTTTACTTCTCTATTTTTCTAAATTAAATATGTATTACCTTTACAATAGACAACAAAAATTAGTCGATCTCAGTTAATTATCAGAATGACAGGCATACGCGATAATTCTTTGGATTTGATTGAGAGAAGTACTCAAGATGAGCTGCTGTGCTCTGGAAGACTTCTTGGGAGTAGAAGGTGAAATCTTCACCTGCAGTAGGGAGAAAGGAAGGAAAGTGGGTGGGGTGGGGGTGAAATGGGGACACCAAGCCAGAGGAATAATACGAGCCCATCTTTGGAGGCAGGGATATGATGGACAGTTATTGCTTTGGCGGCTGAGCATCCATTCCCTTTCTTCTAGGAATACCCTTTCAATATTCCTTGAGAGAAAGGAATTCTCAGTACAAATGCTGCTATTGCCCCTGAGCTCCGAGAAGGCAGATGGTTAGTCAGCATATCCCCGCCACCGCCCCAGTAGATCAGAGGTAGTCATGTAACCCAAGTTGGTCCATGGTAAAAACCAGGAGTTTTCCTGAAAATTTTGGGACAGACTCTCTGAGGTACTTTAGCTGATATAATGTGTGCCTGGAGCTACTGGTGGCCGTGTACAGTGAGGGGAAAGCATTCTTGAAAAGGAAACCAAGGCAGGTAAGAGATGGAGGGGGCAGTGCTCATAGAGCATCACAGAGCACCTGGGTACACCGATTCTGAACGCAATTGCATCTCCTGGTCTTTATATTCATGTGGGCCAATAAAATCTCTTTTTTATTTAAGCCATTCTGAGCTGGGCTTCTATCACCAGCAACCAAGAGTCTTAGTCCCACATTAAGATCAGGGTGGTACGAACAGAACACTCCTGAGGGAGTAGTTTGTCATGATCTCGTTTAGAATGACCACCTCATAATAACAAGCACAGCAGATTTTAGTTGGTTTTATTCTTGTTTAAAGTCTCTATGGACAAGGCAAGTCCTTATTGCTGGCCCACAGCACACTGCTCCCACTGTCCCCTCCCCAGTTCTGCCTTGGTCTGACAAACATAGTGGATGAAGAAGCATCATAGATTTTGAACTGCACATGACCTCAGAGAGACGCCATTTATCAATAAGGAACTGAGACTGAAAGAAGAGAATAAATTTGGCCGAAGTCTGCCTTGCATTGGCCCAGAGAAGCAATAAGAAAGAGAAGCAGAGTGCCTGGTGACCCATGAAACAGATGATCAACACGAAATAAAACTCTCAGTGATCCTGGGGCATTTCTGCTCCCATGTCCTCTGCAATCCAATGGATGTGGGTAGAGGTGGGGAATTGTTTTCCGTCTACTGCTTTCCCGTTCAGGATTCAGCCACATTAATCAGTCTCAAAGAACTGGTCTATTTTTATCCAGACAGATACTAGCACTTGGACGGGGGCCTTCTCTCAAACAACTGATCAGCTGGGTTGGGAAAGTAGAAACCTCACCAAATGCCTGGTGCCTCCTCACACTGGCACACACCATCTTAAGATCAGGGTTTCCCAGAAGGGCTTTGTGGTTAAAAAGCAACACGGACTGTTCCTAAGACAGTTTACAGACTTCTCTGGGTTAGGGGCCCAGCGGCAGTTATAGTTTCACATATGTGAATGAGGGATAACATTTAGACTAGACGGGCCCCTCCCTGATCACAAAGTTAGTTGACTGTTTTGGAAACAAAATCCCCACTGCATTTCCCTTCCCCCAAAAACATCTTTCCCCTTAGTCACTCTTGCCCTTGGTTAATTGTAACGCAAACAGAAAGGCTGCTCTTTCCACTTCTGCCCACACCCACGATTGGTCTTACTGGGGTAACGAACAAGTTACTTTGAACGAGAGAAGGAAGGAGCAGAGAAAGAAGAAAGTACTAGATCTAGTTTCTGTTGGGCCATTTGGCCCTGGATGAGTGTTTATAAGCAAGGTCCAGTGTCTGAAAGATCTGGGTTCAAATCCCAGCTTCATCAATCAGGCTTTGTGAGCTTGGGCAAATAATTCTCTGGGCCTCGGTTTTCTCTTTGTGAAATGGAGATCTTATCAACCTCATATGGTACTGAAGTGAAGACAGGTTCTCTCTTTAGTGCTTGTGGACGACAGTTATCGAAAGGTCAGATTATTCTTTACAAAGTTCCTTTCTCACCTTCCCACACGCACGCGATCCAGCAATGGAGGTCTGACCGGCGCTTGCCAAATCACTAATCTGGTGAGCAGTCATGCTCCCACTCAACTCCAGACATCCTAGGCCCCAGACCTGCACTAATGTCTTTCATGGCTCCAAGCTACACTCAAATTTACCAGAAATACATAAATTAAGTAATTACAGCTGGCACAAAACAGGGCCTGAGAAAGGTCAGGCTGAAGAGCTCAAAAGAAAAGCTCCCCTCCGGAGCTGCTCTGCCCTGCCTGAGGCAGAGGCCGGCATCTGCCAGGTGGGAAGCCTTAATTAGGCCTGAAGAGTTAGCAGTAGGTTTGCTGGGCTGTTGCTCCCGCACCCCCCCACCACCACCACCGCCCCCACCCCTCCCCCACAGAAACCTAGCTGCTTTCTTCTTTAACAATGAAGTAGAGGCCAGGTATTTTATTTTATTCTCTCTCTTGAGAGAAGAGGCAGGAGAGCCAGATCCTGCAGCAAAAAAAATCCTTTCTTCACCTTGAATGAATTTTCCAAACTATTCTTGGCCCGGCAAATTCCCTATATTATCAGGCTTCTGCAGCGGGAGGCAGCCAACTACTTGTCTTCAGAGGAAATTTTCTCCTTCACAGTTTAAGTGTGGAGTGGCCAGTGAGAGGAACAATTTCTGTCCTACTTTGCTGGTCCAACAGGATGACCAAGGACGAGGCCACCTCAGCGGCTCTGTTCTTCATAGGTGGAGCCTTCTAGGGGTCTCGGCTTAAATGTTAGCTCTTCCCTGGAGCAGTCTCTGACCCCTCGCACCCTCCCAGCACTGTGAATGTCTCCTTCACAGCTCTCACGGCTTTCATTTTTGTTAATTTCTGTATTTGCGCACATTTTACTAATGCAAATAATTCATTTCACGGCTGTCTTCTCTACAGGACTGTGAGGTTTAGGAGAGCAGGGATAAGGTCTGTCTTAATCACAACTGTAAGCCCAGGAGTTTGCATAGCGCCTGCTGGGTGCGCATAAGTGCTGAATGAGTTGTGTGCATGCACACCTGGATGGATACGTGAATAACCCAGGCTCTCTTGCTCCTGGTTAGAGAAGCTTGGGTGGGTCACTTCACTTCTTTGGGCTTCAGCTTCACCAGTAACAAAGGACATGTTTCTAGATCCCTGTACAAAGCTAAAACCCTGATTCCAGAAGGAGAGGTCTAGAAAGGGCCTGGAGCAAGTTAACCTTCATAAGTCAGCCTCCCCTACATAACCAAAATCTGAGGGAGGGCTTCTAAGTTTCCAGCGAGCAGTTGTGTTAACAAAGCTGTGCCATGCCTTCGTCTGAGTGACTGACTTCAGATGCTCTCACGCCCTCAGCAAGGTTACAGCCCTTCACCTGGGATGAGGTTCCTGGCTGCAGCCCCGCTGGAGGCTTGGCATTCCATTGCAGCTGGACAGATATTCCCCAGGAAGGGGACAAGAGAGAATTAATAATGGCAATTGCATCCACACTAGGCCTGGCCTCCAGCCAAAGCATCTCCTTTTGTGTTTGGGGTTCTGCCTTCTACCCTCTCTTCTCCCACTACTCTCCCTCTTCTCCCCCACCCTCCCCACTCCCCAAAGCTAGTGCTGCTCTGAACCCTGTGCTCAAGGTTCAGGCAGGTCAGAAATCCCTGGCCCCAGGCCACAGTCCATGGGCTCGGAGTGAGGAGAGAGTCTTACAGCAGACTCAGACAAGTGCCTTTTTTTGGCACAGACTAAGGGTGTCATTTCAAATTGGGGGTTCATAAGTGCCAGTTTTAGGAAAGTTCTCCTCCTTCCTTCTGTGGGCTCTTTCTAGTCCTATATTTTAACCTGAAAGGGACCCAGGGTGGTAATTAGCTAATCTGATAAGCCCATCCCCTCTGCCCTTTCTCCCAGCAATTTAGTGCAGTTTACGTGGGTACCGAGATCAACATGTACGTCCCCTATGAATAAGAAATTCCATGTTTAAGAATGTATACTACAAACGATATGCTCAAGGACAGTGAAAATTTGCTATAATAGCAAAAGATTGAGAGGAGCTTAAATGTCCATCACCAGAGGACAAGTTAAATGAATAACTGTAGTCCCATATGATGTAGCTCTATGTAGACATTAAAAAGACCGAGACAGGCCGGCTTCTATGTACTGATATAGAAAAATCCCCAAGAATATTAGTCGAGAAAGCAAGATGCAAAACTGTGTTTAGATCATGCTACCATTTGTTTAAAAATTAGCATTTGGTTAAATGTCTGTGTTACATGGGTTGCATTGTGTCGTCCCAAATTTCGTATGTTAAAGTCCTAACCCAAACTACCTCAGAATGTGACCTTACTTGGTGATAAGGTCTTTACAGAGGTGATCAATTAAAATAAGGTCATTAGGCTGAGCCCTAATTAAATACGACTGGTGTCCTTGCCAACAGGGGAAATTTAGATGTAGACCTGCGCCCTGGGAGAATGTCACAAAGGCAGAAATTGGAGTGAAGATTCTAAAAGCCAAGCAATGCCAAAGATTGCCAACAGACGACCAGAAGCTAGGAGCAAGGCATAGAATGGATTCCCCCTCACAGCTTTCAGAAGAAGCCTACCTTGCCAATACCTTGATCTCAGACTTGTAGCCTTCAGCAGCCCTAGTAAACTAATACAGGCTGTGTGTATGTAAAATCACACACACACACCCCCCTGAAAAAAATAAATAAATAAAAACTGATGGCACAGGTTGCCTCTGGAGAGGGAAACTAGGGAACTGAGGAGGAAAAAAATTTCCACTTTTCTTTTATACTTTTGAATTTTGTACTCAGTGTGGGCATTACCTTCCCACTTCCCCCATACTTCTCAAAATAAATAACTACATATACAAGCAAATAAAAGTAGCCTTCTGCAAACTATACTCCTCGCCCAGAACACAGCCACGCCTTCCCAATCTATTCTTAGGATATCAGTATGCTTTAACCTTTGGTGCCAAGTCTGACCAGTTGTTGCTGGGAGACCATCTTGACAAGGATGCTGAGAGGCTTCTCCTGGGTTCAAGGAGGAGAGTTCATCGACCATGATTGCAAGGTGCTGGCGGGGATCCAGCGGAAGGAGCTACAAGCATCTGCCAATCCTGACCTACTCCACTATCGGCACAGGGTGGGAACTTCAGGTCGGTTTGGGGGTATAGATGGTAGAATGCAAGTAATATTCACCTTCATGTAACAGGGAGCCCCATTATTATGGAGCTCTGCTATAGTCTATGGGTCAGGCAGGTGGCTTCGAATCATGTGACATGGTGACTCAGAGCTCATGACTGAATCGGGGCCAACTGTGTGTGAAGAAATCCTTTTTCCTTTCTGGAGTAAATGGGCAGATGGATAGTCACTGTGTGAGTCACGAAGCCTGAGGCCCCAAATGGCTGTGCAGATGGAGGAAAATGAGATTCCTGTGCAGGAGGCTCCCATCTCCTTAGACTGTGGGGTCTGACCCCTGCATGTCCTGCACCTGTCAGAATGCACACATTCCCAGAGGCGGTCTAAGCCCCTGCAGCAGAGGGGGCACAGGGACTTGGTGTGATTGTGGTTACTGCCAGGACCTTGGCCACCTTCCAAAGTAGAAATGATCAGAAACTTGGAACGAAACTCAATGTGGAAGAAATTAGAACGAAAGCTGTTAAGTGAGTGCAGGTCAGTCTAAGCTTGCTTCTAAATATCACATGAAAATATGACCACGTGCGAAAACAGACAGCTTTTATGCTGTTTACAGTATTTTTCTACTCAGTGGATCCTCTCTCTGAGGGATAATAGCTAAAGCCTTTTAACAAGATCAGCTCTTTCTCTGATCTCATAGGAAAGTCAATTCTCCAAGCCAGCAAATCCAGAATACAATTTTTTTTTTTTTTTATGGCAGAGAGACATCCCCTCAGAGATCTGCTGAGAAGGTAGGAGATCAGAAAGACAGGAAAAGAAAGAATACAAGTTCAATTGAAAGCAGTTTGAGATACAGGTGAATTTGGAGACTTGAACTCCACCTGTCATAGAATGAGCATTTTAATACTTAGGCAAGATTATGAAGCCATAGCAAAGAACAATGTGCCTTGTGCACGATAATGATCCATGGTACACAGGTGCATTATATGTGTCCTTTGCTGAAGACGGTCATGTCCACTGCTGAGGGTACAGAAGTCAACCGTGCAAAATCCTTGATCTCGAAGAGTATACAGTGTAAATCTAGAAACATGACAGACTTGTAAGTTATAATAACAAAGGTATGGAAAATATGCTCCAGGAGCATAGAAGAGAAAGGGAGACTTCCTTTCCAGAGACGGTGACTTTCGAGCTGAGTTTGAAGGGTAAATAGGAATCTTTCAGGTAGGAAAAGGAAAAAAAGAGAGTCCAGACAGAAGGAAGGCCTTGTTCCAAGGCCCAGTAGTGAAGGAGCAAGGAGCAGTCAGGGCCCCGGGGAGCATTTTGGCATGCTGGAGGGCAGGGTGTCCAGGGCAAGAGAAAACTGGAGAGGTGGGCTGGGCGTTGCATGGCAACTCGAGAGTCCACCCTCCATCCCTGAGTCACTGGGGAGGGGAAAGCCAACACGTGCTTCAGCGTGGTGGGAAAATAATCACATTTCCTGACTTGGAGGTAACTTTGCCCTTAATGTGAAGATCAAACCAGAGAGGAGGGAGGTGGTGAGAGATCACAAAGCCCCAAATGTCAACGTGTGAAGGCATGAAGAGGAAGAATCAGATCTGAGCAATTTTGGATCTGGAATGGATAGGACCTCCTAAAGGCAGGGCTGGAGAAAGGATGATTTTGAGGTTTCTGACTTGGCTTGTGATATCATTCAAAATAGGACATTGGAGGAAGAGGAGGTAGGGAACTGTTTTGGACATGCAGAGCCTGAGGTGCCTGTGGGTCATCTAGCTGGAGATGTCCAACAGGCAGGCAGAAATATGGGTGTGGAGCTTGGGAGAGAGTTCTCCGATGGAATAGTTTTCTTATGACACATTCCGGTTAAGTTTCCATTCTCGGGTTTGGCTAAGGCCACTGTGGACAGATTGGTGGGGGAAGTGCTGTTCTGAGATCTTGGGTGTAGTCTCACAGTCCTAACAGCAAGGCAGCTTTCTTCCCCTACCTCTGTGTGGGGACCAGAATTGGCAGAGGCTCGCGTGCCTGGCAGAAGGTGAAAGTGAAAACATATTCCACAGTTTCGAGCCTAGCATCAGAGTTGCATCTTCAGCTGCATGTTTTCCAGGTGTGTTTCTCATACAGGATGAATTCCTGCAGAATCACAGGAGTGTCAAGAGCCCCAGGGTGCAGCTAGCAAACTGAAACCCTGAGGAGGGAGAGGAAGAGAGACGAGGCAGTTCCACTCCTGGAAAACCAGTAGAAACTGGCATCAGGAGAAAATCAACATTAAAAGCAATGGCTGATGTTATCAGAAGATAGGCTGGCCAGGAAAGGTAAAGGAGAATGAGAGAATTTCCAGCATATTTTAATAGAATTGTTCTGGTTATAGATAATTTCAGGATAACATCATAACATTATTTTACAACTAAAGACATTTTAGGATGCTTGGGCATAAACCCTCTGTTGTTTATACTATTCTATTTACTGAACACTACCCCTATGAGTTGAGTTCCATATTACAGTTATTATCCCCATTTTGTAGATGAGGAAAATTAGAGCAGAGAGATTAAATGACCTGCCCTAAATCACTTATCTGGTAAGTGGTTTATTTGGGATTTTGAAGCAGTCTGTCTGACTCCAAAGGCTGCCTCTTAACCACAAAGCCACAGGCTCCCCGGCACATGTGTACGATTGATGAATTTTGTGGTGCTTGTACTGCTAAAAGCACTCTCTTATATTTATGTCCTCCAAATTGACAGTGACAGGACCAAAACTAAACCTTTAACCTGAAATGGCTTTCCACAGAGTTCTCTGGGGCTGGAAGGTGGACACAGTATCTGGTACACTGCAGTCCGTTCCAGGCATATGAGCCTAAGAAATAGTGTCAGACTGAACCCTACTGCCTCCACCTTATGCAGGATGCACTTCATAAAGCCTACATTTCCTATAAGACCACACATGGACCCCAATCCTTGGACTACAGCTGCCAAGAGGGACTGAAAGGAAGTGAATCACAGAAGGCAGGTGGAGAGTTACATTTTGTACTAAATCTAAAACGTGCAAATCCTCATGTTGGTTTTGTATTCTTTTTTTTTTTTTTTTGGCTTTAAACTCTTTAGAATAGACTCAGAGTTCTATTACTATTGTTAATTTATATAACCACAGTAACAGCTATCACTTACTTAATATGTGCTGGATACTTTTTCAAAAACATGATTTCAGACTTACAGAAAAGTTGCTAAAATAGTGAAGCATTCCTGGATCCCCTTTCCTTTATATCTTAAATGTTAGTATTGACTATATTGGCTCTACCTATCAATTTTTTTCTTTTACCATTTAAGATGTTATAGACCTGATACCTTTTAGTCTTAAGTACTTGTGTATATTTCCTAAAAGCCTGCCTAAAAATCCTGCCTCTCAGAACCACAACGCAATGATCTAAATCATGATATTAACATTGATCTAACACAGTTATCTAATCTATTAACCTTACTCGGATTTTGCCAATTGTCCCTATAATGTCCTTTCTAGCCAAAGAAAATCCATGATTATGTGTTGCATTCACTTGTTGTGTCTCTGAACATCTGGAACGGTTCCTGAATCTTTCTATTTCAAGGCACAGACACTTTTAAAACAAACAGCCCAGTTTATTTTGTAGAACACTCCTCAGCTTGGTTTGTCTTTCTCATGGTAAGATTCAGGTTATACACTTTTTAGGAACAGCACAGAAGACATGATGAGTTCTTCTCAATGCCTCATAGAAGAGACATGCTGGGAAGGACTAATATGGTTAAAATGGCCATACTACCAAAGCAATATACAGATTCAATGCAATTCCCATCAAAATGTCAATGACATCCTTCTCAGAACTAGAACAAATAATCCTAAAATTTATATGGAACCACAAAAGACCACAAATAGCCAAAGCAATCTTGAGAAAGAAAAACAACGTTGGAAGTATCAGGCTCCCTGATTTCAAACTATACTGCAAAGCTATAATAATCAAAACAGAATGGTACTGGCATAAAAACAGACAATTAATCAATGGAACAGAATAGAGAGCACAGAAGTAAACCCTCGTCTATCTGGTCAACTAATCTGTGACAAAGGAAGCAAGAATATACAATGGAGAAACAACAGTCGCTTCAACAAGTGGTGCCGGGAAAATGGGATAGACAGAAAAATACAAAAAAAAAAGAAAGAAAGAAAAAGGAACTGGAACTGAATCATTCTCTTACACCATATACAAAATTAAACTCAAAATAAATTAATGACTTAAATATAAGGCTGAAACTATAAAAATCCTAGGAAAAAAACATAGGTAGTAAATCATTTGACATCAGTCTGAGTAATATCTTTTTGGGTATGTCCCCTCGAGCAAGGGAAAAAAAGCAAAAATAAACTAAAAGGACTTCATCAAACTGAAAAGCTTCTGCACAGAGAAGGAAAATATCAACAAAACAAAAAGACAACCTACCGAATGGGATAAAATATTTGCAAATGATATACCCAATAATGGGTTGATATCCAAAACATATAAGGAACTCATACAACTCAATAACAAAAATTAACAATGCAATCAAAAAATGGGCAGATGACATGAAATGACATTTCTCCAAAGAAGACATATGGATGGCCAACAGATATATGAAAAGATGCTCAACATCACTAATCATCAGAGAAATGCAAATCAAAGCCACAGTGAGATACTATCCCAAACCGATCAGAAGAGCTATAATCAAAATATCAACAAATAACATGTGTTGGCGAGGATGTGGAGAAAAGGAAACTGTTGTGCACTGTTGGTGGGACTGAAAATTGGTGCAGCCACTGTGGAAAACAGTATGGAGGTTCCTCAAGAAAATAACAATAAATCTACTATATGACCCAGTAATTCCACTTCTGGGTATCTGAAGAAATCCAAAAAACTAATTCAAAAAGTCATATGCACCCCTATGTTCATTGCAGTATTACTTACAATAGCCAAGACATGGAACAACCCAGGTGTCCATCAGTAGACGAAAGGATAAAGAAGATGTGGTATATATACAATACAATATTATGGAGACATAAAAAATAAAATCTTGCCATTTGCGACAACATGGATGGACCTAGAGGGTATTATGCTAAATTAATTAAGTCAGAGAAATACAAATACCATATGATCTCACTCATGTGTGAAATCGAAGAAAACAAAACAAGTGAACAAACAAAACAAAAACAAACTCCTAGAAACAGACCAAAGGGATGGTTGCTAGAGGGGAAGATGGTGGGAGGTGGGTGAAAAAGTGAAGGAGAATATAATGACATTGTGGTAAGTTTGCACGGTGACACGATTATGAGAATTAGTGGGGAGATCACATTTTAAGGTTCAAAAATGTCAAATTACTATATTGTCACCTGAAATCAATATGTCATATACTGTTGTATACCAACTATATTATATAAAAAATTGCTAAGTGCCTAATAAGCACAAAATAAAAATCTTTAAAAACTTTTTAAAAAAGACACTACCAGTAAAAGGTAGTGTCTGCTAGGTTTCTCCATTATACAGCTATCTTTTTATCCTTTGTGATTAATAAGTGTTTTGTGAGGAGATACTCTGAGACTATGCAAGCATTCTACAACGAAGCATCGATGGTTCTCGACTGACTCAAATATTATTATTACGGTTGCCGAATGGTAATATTCTAATTCAGTCATTCCTTCTACAATTATGAGCTGGCTTTCATTTATAAGGAAGAACTTCTTTGTCTACCTTACTTATTTATATCGATATGGACTCATGAATTCTTACTTTATTCAGTTTGTTAAAAGTCTTTACTATCATTATTTTGATAATCAAATTATCTCAGGTGGTTGCCAGGTACTTTATATAAATCTCCAAATAAGTCTGTTCATTTAAATCTCCAAATAAGTCTGTAAAAAACACTATGATTACCCCTATTTTGCAGACAAAGAAGCTGAAGCTCAGGGATTAACTTTCACAATATTTAATTGATGGAGTCTCCAAAATGCTTAACATGTATGTATATATACATGTATGTACGTTCCATCCCCCGATCCTCCTGATAACCCTGCCATATAGAAATTATCCCCTCCCCTCCTATTCTAAAACGAGGAAATAAGCTCAGAGAGGTTAAGTAACCTATCACAAAAGCTGTACTGAGAATTCAAAGGTCTTTTTGAAATTCCATATTGTTTTCAGCAAACCACATTGCCCCTTTAAGGGGTTTTTCCTCAGGCAGGTGGGATACTTTTCACTATTTATTCAATTCTATTTAGGGCAGAGGAGGTGAAAAGAGAAACCGGTTTTTGTTGTTGTTGTTGTTACTGACAGCTGTATTCGTAATGGTTTTTGCTTTGGCTAAAAGCTACCCTGATTCTAATCAGCACCAAAGCTAGGAAGTGGTGGCAATTTGATCTTGGAATAGTTTATAGCAATTGAGTTACTAAAAATTTAATCTCTTAAAGTGAATGCATTCATTTCAGTATTTAAATGAAAACTCTGGTGAGGTCTTTCATTTACAGTCACCCTCTAATTTATCGTCTATGTAAATATGGATTTCTCTATTACTATGCCTGTGTTAATCACGGTAGTGAAGAAACTTCTCATTCCTGAGTTTGTGAGCCAAAAAGGTTGCCAATAACTGAATAAAGAGAACCCAGAAATTATCGATATTTAATTAAAAAAGGAATGTGTATATTAAAGCACCAATCTTGTCCAGCTTTGTTTGACCCAGGTGACCTCAAAATGAGATTTGAGGACCACTGGCCCTATGATCACCCCAGGTGCCCATTAAAACACAGAGTCTGTGGCTTTGTCCCACACCCACCGAACTCGAATCCATTGGTTTTAACAAACTTCCCAGAGGCTCCTGATGCTAAGGTGGAATGGACCTGCTAGGGCCTCTGACCACACTTGGTTCTTGTGGGCGCACAACAACGTTGGCTTTATGCCAGCAACATCAGCCTTTGGGCCACTTGGCCTTTGCCTTGCCTCTTGCCCACAGCAATCTCCAAGGGAAGGGAAGTGTCATTTGCCAGTTCCACTGCCCGGGGAATGAGCCTGGGGTAGGCTCTCATCTTTCCCTCTCACAGGAAGTGAGCAGCAGGGGCAATGCCTCATCCCCCAAGTATTTGGATGCACAAAATCGATACATAGTTCTTGGAAGTCCTGAGCAAAGTTCTGAGAAGCTTTTTTGAAGTGGGGCGTGTAGAGCCAAACCCATTTCTAAGGCTCTGGTTAAAACTAGTGCAAATAAACAAAACCCAGCTGTTGATTCACAAAGCAGAATACTGCCTGTGCTTAGCAAAGGTTCCTTCACCCCCAAACCAAGATCATTGTGAAGTGACTAGCTTAACTCCAAATTGGGTATTTGTAGTTTCTCTCTAGCCCTATGCCTCCCAGGCCTCACTTGGGCTGAAACCAGCCTAGGCTGTAAATGGAGCCAAGTGCAGATGTCACCCATCTTGTTAGCTCCCAAGTAGACTAAGCAGTGGTGTGCTGGTAAAGGTTAACCACCAGCTCTTTTGCGTAAGGCTGATCTGTAGCATTTGTTGATTTCAGTGGTGTAAATACTCCCACCACAGCCAATTCCAAGCTACCAGCAGTTTAACAACCAATTAAAGATTCCAGTATATTTAACAATCGGCTCTTGTGAGCTGAGCTGAGCCGGCTCCAGCACATAACAATCTTAAGAATGAGATTCACCAGCTTTAGCTGGGAACTGTGTAGGGAGGAGTGGGAGAGGGACACGATTTGCTTTGTAGTACCGCACTCCGCCAGACGTACCGGGCACTGCTGCGTGTACTGGGCACCGCCGGATGGTCCGCCCAGGCCTCTGAGGAGAGGAAATCCCAGTCTCTGCCTCTCACAATTTCTATCTTTCTCCCTAGCATCTGAGCACAGCAACATGGCAGAAGGCTTAAGAATTCTCATAGACCTCAGGCTGCTCAGGTTTGCCTCTAGAGAAAACCATCCCAGGTAACAACAATGGGGAGAACTTCAAGTGGGCAGAGGAAGTAGAAAAGTAGTCATTTCTCCCTGCAGCGCTACTGCTATGGTGTTTGTTTCGAGAGCAACAGGTTAACAATAAAACAAGTTAAAAAAAGAAAACAGAAACAAATCCATAGATATAGGGAACATTTTGAGGGGTACCAGATGGGAGGGGGATTAAAGGGGTCAGTGAAAAGGGGAGAAGGGATTAAGAAGTACAAATTGGTACTTATAAAAAAGTCATGGAGCTATAAAGTATAGCATAAGGAAAATAGCCAATAATATTGTAATAACTACGTACGGTGTCAGAGGGGCACTAGATTTATTGGGGAGATCACTTTGTGAATTATATAGTTGTCTAATCACTACGTTGTACATCTGAAACTAATAATATTGTATGCCAACTATAACTAAAAAATAATAAAAAAAAAAACATTAGAGGGAAAAATTTTTTAAAAACAAAGAAAACAAGATTGTTAGTCTGTGGAATCAGTGGCCAGCCCAAATCATGCCAGTTTCTAAAACCATCCTTCCTAACTCGGGTTGGAAAAGGAGGTAGGCATGAGATGCACACACTGCCCTCTCTCCTGGCATAAAAAAACCTGAGAGTGAGTTCCCTAGTCCAAGAGCTCCAAACCGAGTAAAAGCCCAGAGGCTGCAAACTCTGTATCACTATGTGATCTTGGGCCACTCAGCTGCCAGAATCTCTCGGTTTCTCCATTTCTAGTCGGGACCCATCATGGTTCTAAGAAAGGGGTCTTCTGGTTGCGAGGAACAGAAGCTATTCAAACTGGCCCAACTACAATGGGGTGTTAATTGTAAGGATGTAGGAATCATTTGGGATTCCAGAACAGGGGATAAAGTACATCCAGGTACTCCAGGATGTACTTTAATAAATAAGCAGCTGTTCGGGATTGAGGTAGCTTTCCTCTCTTTCTCTATTTCCATTTGTTCTTTTCCTTTTGCACCAATCTTCTTCTGAAGACAAGCTTCCTTTTGTCTTTAGACTTGTACCCAGCACAATATGGCCACCAGTCATAGCTCGACATCAAGAGCTGTCATCTCATGCATTTATCTCTAAGGGAAACTTTCCTTGGAGGTCAAATTTATAGTAGTGAACATCTGATTGGTCTACATCAAGTGTTTAAGCCAAACCATGTGAGTCTCAGGTCACTGCATTCTGACAACCTGTGTTCTGCCTAGGTGTAGTCCTTTTGGCTATGACCAGAGAAGCCAGTAGAGAGAAATGTGATATAGGGTTGTCCTTTACAGGATGATGGATAGAGCCCGACCAGCCCCAGATACCTCCTAGGACTGGCAGGCTGAACACAGTAATGGCTACAAAACAATGTAGCAAACATCTAGAGATTGCTAAGCCTTTGCAAGGTGTTGAAGAAATCCATATTGTAACACTATATCATTAATTTTTGAGGTGAGCAAATTTTATAAAGTATTATCATTTCATTTAATCAAAACAACCTTCACAGGTAAACGTCCTTAGGTCCATTTTAAAGATGAGAAAACTGATACTCTGAGAAGATAAGTGATGATTACCTCAAGGCCCCACAGTTGAGAAAAGGCAGAACCAGACAATGTTAGGTTTTCTGACTCCAAGTCCAGTGGTCTTTTATCCTGGCAAAGGATAAAATATTCACGTTGGGGAAAGGACTGTGCAGAAATCACTCTGAAGTTTTATCTAGAGCTCAGGACTTCCACTGCACATGCAAGAATTCAGCTCAAACTGTTTTGAGCAAAATGAGAATTTACTGACTTATTTAACAGAAAAGCTCAGGTGATGGGACATGGAACGCTGCTATTCTCTGTCTCTCTCAGCAGCACTTTTAGTTTTTCCAGGTCTTAGGCAGGCTTCCCCTTCAAGGAGACAAGACAGCCACCAGCAGTCCTCATGGCTTAAAATCCGGAAAAGTCTCTCTTCTCAACAGTCTAAGAAATCCAGAAATCGGTTCTCCTTGTGCTTAATGAGGTCCTGGACCCATTCCTGAATGGACCAATTATGGGCTGGGTGGATTTGATGACGTTGTAGGCCCAGCTAGTGTCACAAGTTCAACATTGGATCCAGGGTTGGTGTCAGTCCACCTAAACCCATGGGACCTGAGAATAGGGGAGGGGTGGCTCCCCAGAGAAAAATTGAGGTGCTGTTAACAGAAGAAGGGGGGAATGGCTGCCAGACAGGTAGAAACAACAGCTACTCCCCCTGGGGTGGGAAAAGTGAAGGACATTTGAGCCTGAGTTAACATCAGGGTCCCAAGTGGTAGGCAGTACCTAGCACTCGGGTGTGGACACCATAGATGCCCAATAAATACTGATGCATGAAGGAATGACTGTTGGTTCATACTGCTGTAGAAGGATGAAGAGTTGGTACCTCTGGGGCACAGGATGCATAAAGGAACATTGGAGAAAAGGTGTTGGGGCCATACTGGGAAGCAACCAGAATGCCATGGTGCTTCTTTTGGAGGCCATGGGAGCTTCTGAAGGCTTTTTTGATCAGAGTTGTTCCATCCACGGTCAAATTGGGAAGAGGAAAAACTTGAAAGTTTTAAAGTGCTAAACTTAAATTGAAAATATTATCTTTTGTGGGTCAAGAGTGCCTCCTTGCCTGTGAAGGTTTTCTTGTAATATTTGGAATCCCTTTATCTGGAAGTCCTTGAGACAAGAAAACTGTGAACACATCATGAGGAAGAGCTGTGGCAGAGTATCTGAGTCTGATTAGATACACCCATCCCTTTCAAGGCCTCCAACTATGTAGCCCCACCCAATCGAAGGTGAAGGTCTGAACTTGGTGACACTGGAGTTTCTCAGACTCACATTCGTGGGATGGTTGAACAGGTCTGGGTGTGGACCCCAGGGTGTGTGAACATCTTTCTGAACTGAGGATCACTTTATGTCATCCAATTCCACATCATGATTAAGCATGATTTATTGCCTTTCTTTATTACAACTGACTGGGGGGTCCTTCATGAGAATTCCAGGGTGAAATGTCTTAACACTAAAGCAACATTGGGATGGGCCAAATCATCAAGTGATGACTTGAAATCACCTGGGGTAGGAAAATATTCACAGAGGGCTATGAATGACACAGTTCCTCCCTATTATGAGATCCAGTTGAGGCTTCTTCTGGTCCAAAATGGAGAACAAACGTCAGAATTTTAGAAATAAGCTGTGCTTGCTAAGTAGGCATCGAGGCTTCTCTCTGGCGAACTCATTCTAGGATTGATCAAGCTGGAGTGGTGTTTGCCCATTTCATGTCGCAATTAATAGTTTAAATCTTCTGCTTGCTCTCTGAAGTGACTTGTCCAAGAGGTATACTGTTAAAATTTCAATAAATAAATACTCAACATAAGGCATGAGAAGCCTCAAATAAAGACAGGTGGCAGACAAACCTCATGCTAATAAGTCCTCTGAGGGTGGTGGGGTAAGGATGGGGGCGAGGGCGGGGGGAATGGTACCTAATATGCTTCCCTTGTACTCTGAATTCCCCTGCTGTGCCCTGTACACTTTGCCCCAGGACAAAGCCCCGGTACTGTGGATTTAACTAGGTCCTGTGCCCATTCTTAAACTAACCAATCACTTTGGCTGGGTGGGTCTGATGATCTCACAGGCCAGAGCAAGGCCATAGGTTCATCGCTGACTCAAGGGTTGATGTCAGCCCACCCAAACCCATGGAATCTGAGGGTAGGAAAGTGGGGATCTCCCCAAAGAAGTCCAAGTTGCTGTTACCAGATGACAAGGGACTTGGTGCTAAAAAGGCAAAAACAACAAATATTCCCTCGAGGTGAGGGAAGTGACAAGCTTTTGATGGCTGGAGCTTCTGAGACCTTCCCCCAGTAGGGACAGTAAAGGAGTTAAGAGTGTAAGCTCTGGGGTCTGTCTGCTGGGGTTGAATTTCTCTGCTCTGGTACTAAATAGCTCACTGACTTTGAACAAGCCTAATACTTGGCTTCCTCATCTGCAGAATAGGCTAACAGTACCTATTGCATAGGATTGATTTGAGGATTAAATGAGACAATGCATATAAAGCAATTAGTACAATGCAGGTGCTCCATAAATGAGGCTTACTTCATCACCGTCATCTTGACATGCAACAGTTCAGTCTATCTCACTGTAGGATGCCTGGGCGAGTCTCACTCTGTAAGCAGACCTGAGTGGAAGTCAGATGCTTTCTGTGTCCTACAAGTACTCACCCATTGTCTGCTTTTAGTTCTCATGCTTTCTCCTCTAGCTCCAACTTTTTTAAACCTCATTAAGCTCAAGAGGGGGTTAACATGCCAAGAAATTCTCTATCTTTGAGCATTAGCAGAATAGGCTAAAAACATGACTCTCCCATAAGAAGACACATGCTCATGGGATTACCCTGGCAATCCCATAAGAGCCTTAAGGTCTGTTGTCGGCAGCTGGATTAGGGTGGGGAGAGGGACCATTTTCAATTTGTTAAATTTTTAAAAATTTGCGCATTACTTATTTCCAGCCAGCAAAAGATGGCTGGGCCCTCTGCAAGGGCTGCTTCTTTGCCGTGTCCTCAAAGATAATGTTACTGGCCAAAGATTGCAGCTGGAGTCCCTGGGGCTCCCTGGAGAACCAGGAGTGTCTGCCCAGAGTTCCAGAAATGGGTTAACTATCCACCCAAAATGAGTGAGCAAAGGGCTCTTAGGAGGAAACAAAGTTTTTAATCAAAACATATCCTGCTCTTACTCTAGCCACTGAAAAATTAAAGCTAAAGATTGTGCTTTCTGAAGGGCTCGCTGCTGAAAAGTACATAATAAGGCTGTTGACATGGGTTATGAGGAGGGAGGAGGCTGATATGGGAGATGGAAGAACCCAGTCAAAAACGGAATGAAAAACTACCCAATTAAAACATGTTTATGCATTTATGTAAAATCATGTGTGTATATCTATAAATGTTTTAAAATTTACGAGCATATGGGATCTGACAGACCGACCTATGCTGGAATTTTAGTGTCACCACTTCCTAGCTTGTGTGATCTCCCCGATCCTTAGTGTCCTCATCTATAAAATGGGAGTAATTATAGTACTTCATTCATATGTCGAGAATTCAGTGAGTTAATGCATGTGTAGTAGTGTCTGGTACCTAGTAAGGCAGCAAGGGTAGCTGATATTATCAGTCACGGAGAAAACAGAAGCCTAAAGGCTAAGGTGCGGGGTGGGTGAGGGTGAATAGTTAGCAATTCTCCAAGAGCCCTTATCTCCTCTTGCTCCAATCATACTGAACTCACCTCTCTCTCCTCTTCATGCCTTGGTTCTTGCTCTCCTTGTGCCTAGGACACTTTTCCATTTGCCTAAGTGGCGAACTCCTCTCCATCTTTCAAGAACCGTCTCTGATGTCACTTCTGTGAAGCTTTCTCTGGTACCTCTCTTCAGACAGAAAGGATCACCCCTCCTCGGAGTCTGAGACCACCTGCTGCACACTGCAAGTGCAGCCGCATCACATGGCACTGCTTCTTGATACCTACCTATCGCCAAGGCCAACTGCGAGTTCCCTGAGGACAGAGATCATGTTTGACTCTCCTTGGTTAGCAGCTCTCAGCCCACAAAAGGTGGTCAGGAAGTGCTGGCTGAATAGAAGCATAAAAATGGAGAGTGAATGCTCTAAAAAGATGGCTATTTATTCTCCACTCTAAGGAGAAACAGAAAGGAAATGGACTTAGGCTGCGTCATGGGAAACTTCAGTTAGACACCAAGAATTCCCTCAGTGAAGTGTTAGACACCGCACCAAGTTCCCAGGGGAGAGTGCAGAATTTCCTTTAAGGGTCTTTCAAAAAAAGGTTACTTTTATTTGGCAGGGCAGGGGGGGAGGGGGTGATTCTGATGTGGGTTTCCTTGGATGCATGCCTCTAGCCTGGTATGAAGTCCATAAAATAACCCATAAGTAATGACAGCAAAGGGTCTTTGGCTCCTAGACAGCCAACTGTACAGATGGTTTCTTGCACCAGGCACCAGCGAGGAGGCTGGGAAAGAATGTGGCTGTGAGTGCCTGAATGGAGGACAGGAAGTCTGTCCAACAAGCCCAAAGCCCAGGATGTGAGCGAGTGGAAAAGTTTGCCAAGGGTAATGAACTCACCTTACAGTCAAGTACCTAAGTCTAATGACACCCAATTCCTTTCTTTCAACCAGAATTTTGAGTAAAACAGGAAGGAGGGACTCTAGTCTGGACCAGTGCTTTACCCCATTTCTTCCACTTGATCAGCTGACCCAGGTGTTATTGGGCATGAGCTGTGTGCCAGGCCCTGGGCTGAGTGCTGGGCACTGGGCAGAGATTGGTCAATAAGAATTGGTCTCTGTCCTGGCTGAGCTGTTTGTTAAGAGAAAAACAAGCACCAAACATTTTATGACAAAGAATGAATTAATTATAGGTAGAAAGTACTATGAAGGGGCAAAATGATATGACTAGGAGAAAAGGTGGGAAAAGAAAGACAGCTGCTCTTCACTGGCATTCCTCCATCCCCTCATCCCGTTCCTTCTGAACACAGAAGAGGCTCGTATTACTATCCCATTTCTTTTTCACAGATAAAAAGGATCAGAAAAGGCAGAAAAGCAGTAATCTTTAAAATGTCTTTCTAATCATCCACTAAAAA
>NW_006443124.1:3068560-3088556 GCF_000325575.1 Pteropus alecto
AATGCAAAAAGGACATAGCCAGTGTTAAACGAAGATTTTAATTTTAGGCTGAGCACAAGGTCTAGAGGGTGAAATGCTGTTTGGTATCTAGAGAAAAGACCCGTAAATTCAAGTCTAGACTAATTTGCTGGTTGGCCTTGGGAAAGCATATCAACTACCTGGGTTTTAGCAAAGAAAGGCTGGGGCTGGCCTCATGGGGTCAGTTATACAAGAGACTTTACAGATACACTGTGAAGGAGTTGCTAAGTGCTGTGGGATACAGTAGGTTGAGGTTTTGATCATTTCAACCTGAAACCTTCCTGGTTTGGTCCCTACTGCCCAACGCTGGCTAGGGAATGCAGGGTGGCATTCTGAAGGATATAGGCCTGGTTGGGCATCCTCCTCCGTCCCCCATGCCATGAGCCTTACCCACCCTGAGCAGTTACTGCATTGGTTAGAGGCTCCCTTGTCAGCTGTGCAGACTGAACTCAGGCAATCTTAACTAACCCAGCAGAGTTCATTAGTTGCCGCTTAGCTTAGTGTTATTACAGGCAGGGCAAGCCAATGACATTGACACTTTTGGGGAGGAAACACATGTATCTGAGTAGAGGTTGAGAAGGAACGGAGAAAAGAAGGAATTAACATCCTTGATTTAATTCCCAAGAGAGCAAATGTGTTTGGGGTCTGAGAACATCTTTCATTTACCTAATTTCAAATGTCAATCAAGTCCATTTCTAACCAAGGTGCTCTTATGACCAGTCATAAAGCCAGAACAAACAAGTAAAAACAAGCAAACTACAAGATGTGGCATAAATTGAACTCTGCTCTGAGTGGCTGCTAAAAGCAAAATGAAAATAAAAACCCTTTCTATTAAAAAGACGTAAACATTGAAATGATTGGAAAGTCTGTTGGAAAGGCCAAGACATAAAAAAAATACAAATACATACCATATGTTTTATTCTCCCTCATGATGAACATCAAATATATGGGCCATGCAGAAGGTCTCACCTAGGTACCTTGTGACCTCAGATATGTGTGAGGCTTCAGATGCGAGAATTTTCCAGGGCAGGGTGTAAGTTTGGTGAAGGCAGCAGATGCTGAATCAGTGCTATTCGTAGGGGTAAACCAATGCCTTATTAACTGACATATGAAGACAGTATAAACAGCTCACGCATGACCCACACATTCAAATAGCCACCCCGTCAGAACCAGGGAAGACTCACTCTTACTCCTAGGACAAGATTCTGGAACCGGAAGCCTCGCCCTCAATCCTCAGAGCCCTGGCTCCCCCTGTCCTCTCCTTCTGTGTCCTCTGCTCTCACTGCAGGAGCTGGGAGCTAATTGTAAACCTGAGTTCCAGGCTGAATAAGAATGCACCTGGAAGGGATACAATGAATGGAAGAAGACTCAATCATATGAATCGGCCTGGAACAACATTATAAGTGACTGATGTACAAACCTTTTGGACATGCCTAGCTGTGTGGTGGGACTGCCTGTGATTTGGCTCTTGGATTATTCCATACCATGTTAATGAAGATCAATTAGGAAATCAAGTTTAGGAAGAATAAAACAATATGTATCCATTCTAGGAGATAAAGTCAGAAATATTAACTGGGCTTAATTGTTTAACATGCCTGATGCTAGCTCCACCTCGAGTTCATGAGCATTCGACCTCTTCCTAAAGGAAACCAAAGCTGCTCAGAATGCATCAGAAATCAGTGCTGTAGTTGCCCTCCGTAACCACAGGAGCCCAAACTTGTGACCTTTGATAATGGTCTTTGCAGATTTGAAGATATGTTAAAATATGCGTCATGTCAAAACTTTATCAGAAACCTTAAGAAACAAACATACCACCAATGGAAAAGTCATTTAATTCAAAAATCATACTTCCACTCGTTTTATGGAGATTGTCACGTACACCAACCAAATGTGAGAAAGCCAAGTTTCAGAGGCCACTCAACAGAAATTGTATTTTCCTTATAGATATGCTAGTGACGAAAAGCATTTTTAAAGCTTGAACACGGCAAAACTATTTCACTAATCACAGGGAGAAAGTTCTGTTCTAGTCACAAATTACTTTTTAATTACGGAATTGGATCTACACACTAGTCAATATTCAATACTGAACTGAAGTTTAAAACAGTGCATTATGATTTTAAAAAAAAACATTAAAGTGCCATTTTTAAGTACTTTATTGATATTATATCACACAGCACTTTATAATATACTCAAAGTTAGCCTAAATTATGAATTAAACATGCAAATATTTTCTTCTCCAAAATATGAACAAAATGTCTTTTAGAGTGCTTTTGAACACTTAGCCTAGTATTTATATTAGCTACTAAGTAAACACTTATGAGTTTGATCTTTTTTCAACATGACTTTTAATAAGTTAATACGGAATACAGCTGTAGATAGTAACCATTTGATAAATATGAACAAAGTTTTAAAATGGCACTT
The DNA here is from genome assembly GCF_000325575.1 of Pteropus alecto. NCBI lineage: Eukaryota > Metazoa > Chordata > Mammalia > Chiroptera > Pteropodidae > Pteropus > Pteropus alecto. Next base: position 3,071,000 of record NW_006443124.1, read on the forward strand.
AATTTACATCTTTGATCACTTTGATGGTCAATCAACAGCCTCTGTTGTTTCTTGAATTTTCAATCTTCAAATCTTAAAGGCTGTGAAGGCTCAGCTACTGCCAGCTTATGTGGGTTTCTATACGAATCTGTATCTTCATAAATGTAAATGTGCACTGCACATACACATACACAAACACATACTAAGACATATATAGTTTAGAATCATCAGAAGAACCTCTTTTCACAGGTACAAGGTTGACCCTGACACATGGATACCCAAGAAAGCTGCTCATGGGTGTCTATTTGGACAATTTTGTAGAAATGGTTGATGAAGAATAGTGTAGAACGTCTTGGCCTCCCCAGGACTGCTCCAGGTAATTTTGACATTTTATCAATACTCTGCTTCTCAATGACTAAAGAGAATTTTGACATACTAGTCACTGCACCCCTTACCTGGGTCTAGTACTGCGCCAAGCCTTTGCTCTCTAAAGCATTCCACTTTAAAAAAAATGTTATCTCAGTGTCCTGTAAAACTTTTACAAAAATATTAGCTGTGAACTTTTTTGTGATAAATTTCCTGCCCCTCCCATTAAGTACTATATTTATTCCTTTAAAAAAAAAAATCCAAAGTTCTTCAGTGTAGGTCACCATTTTCTTTCTCTCTGTTCCTAGTATTACTTTATATCCTTTTTTTGCCCAAGAATGTAATTGCTTCACAGGGGCCCCCAACCCCTGGGCCGTGGACCGGTACTGGTCTGTGGCGTGTTAGGAACTGGGCCACATAGCAGAAGGTTAGCATGGGGTAGGTGAGCAAGTGAAGCTTCAGCTGTATTCGCAGCCACTCCCCAGCACTTGCATCACCTCAGATCATCAGGCATTAGATGCTCATGGAAGCACTGGTACCTGGTGCCAAAAAGGTTGGGGACCGCTGCATTAGAAGACCATATTTCAGCAAGGGCTGGCTCTGAATGACATCTGGATTCTCTATGTAGTCTCTCCCTCTGCTTTGGGAAGCTCTTTAGTTAGACAAGTACTGTAGGCGGCGAAAGGAAAGAAGCTAATTATTACTGGTTGGAGTGTTGTCTTGGGCACGCTGGAGTATTGTGCAAGGTTCGCTGCTCTGCCGTTGTTGTCATTCTGATGCTACAACTACAGAGAAGTGGTTCAGCACCGGCAGATCGGCATGGCTGCCAAGCACAATTGAGCATGACAAGATACATTTTTTAAACACCAGCACAGGGTGTGTTTGGCTTAAAAGAAGTGTGGGGCAGTGTGGTCTAGGTAATTGATTACTGTCAAATTTGCCAGAGATGACGGATAACTCCCGAGATGGAATACCTAGGACATTTCTTTAAAAGTCAGGTAGCTAAGAGGCTGTTTGGTTTCTTCAGTGTTCGCTACTTACTTGGGGTAAGATGGTTGCTCATAAAACATTCAATACGAGGGCAAACTGTGGGCACCATGGTGGCCACTGTTGTACCTGGGAGTCCTGTGTCCATAAATCTGAGTGGTCCAGACTTGCTTTTGGAAACAGAAGCCAGAGGATAAAAGGTGCCAACAGACTATCAGAAACAGGTGATCAAGTGGCTGTTGATTATTTCTGTCTCTGTATCCCTCAGTCATGGATGCTTTGGGAGTCACTACAGTCAAGTCAGAACTTTTGGTGTGACTGAGGTTGCTCTTAACAGGAGACACAAATGCACTTAGTGGAAGGACTACCTTTCAAGCTAGACATAGTACACACAACTGTGGAGTCCTAACAGATGCCTGAAATGACCTTGTCACGAGCATGGCTCTGTTCTGCTCAAGCCAGTCTGTCAATACTTGATTGCTCATTTTCCCTCTTTCTCTTTGCCTCTGTCGAAAAAGCACTCAGCAAGGGGGATGAACGGGAATCTTTTACGTTGAAAAAGAGTTTGGTCTGACAGAAGAAAACACATATTGACTGTCAAAATACTAAAACACTAAGCTAAAAACTGGCTCCAATGATAGGATACTGAGGAAGGCAGTGCTATACAAGGTGCCCTATATGTTCATTTTTGAAAACAGAAGAAAATATCATTAACCTTGAGCAAATCAGGAATTTACTTGCCTGGGGGCAGGGATTTGAAACTAGTTATCTTCTTATGATTTGGCATTCTGTAGCTATAGAATTCTGTGAGTACCTGAAGGAAGAGTAAAAGGCCGACATTAATACCCAAAAAAGATTCAGGATACCAAACGGATCCCAGGGCTTTACAAAAGAAACAAGGCTCCTGGGACGGCTCAGTGACATTGGTCAATAGCCTTCCACTCTAATACCTGGTTCACTCCCTTAATCTGTCCTAAAGTTCCCTATTCAAGCAGAGGGAGTAAGGGATGCGGGGCAGAGATGGTGGAGAGGGTGAAATCTATTTTTAGTCTCCAAATTTCTTTCTATTTGTTGGCTTGTATTCTAAACAGTTTCTGCAGTTCTGTAGCAAATGGGGAGGAAGTAAGCCTGGCTGAGGAAAGGAAACAGAGCAGCAATCTGTCACAGGCCCAGCATGGCCACAGGGAAGCCGGGAAGGGGTCTACCTAAAAATTCCCATTGGCAGCAGCTCCATTTCCCTCTGGCTTCCAATCAGGGCCAACTGAAGGAGGGAGGAACATGCTTCCAAGTGGTCAAGCTAAAGCCAGGTGTCAACAGGCATCTTCAGCAGGGGACTCCCCAGACCAGGGCCCGCGCCGTCTGCTCATCCATGCTAGCTCTACATAAGGTTCCAATGGAGCCAATGGCCATTTAAAACGTCAAATGTGTTCAAAGCATTATGTTGCACTCTTCCTGTTTGTGCTTGTCGCCTCACACGCCTTTGAACAGGTCTCCAAGATTTTCAAAGTCCACGGGGAGTAGGTGTAGCCTGCTCGGCGTATATTCCGTTTCTTCTTGGGTTGTCAATGTTAGCATTCCTGAGTCCTATCTTGGTCTTGTTCAGTCTTAATCCTTGTTCCCTGATTCAGTGGCAGTGTCTGATTGCTGCTGGATAATAGCCGTGTAATCCTCGAGCTGATGAACTGAATCACAATGACAAACTCCTATTAACTTTAAAACCATCTATAAAGCTATCACAGCATAATCTACATTCCACTTTGGAGTTTTTCCTTCTTTGGAGGTTATAGGAAAGCTGACATAAACAGGAAAGACAAAAACATGTTTAGGGAAAAGAGAAGCAGTAGCATATTAAGAACTAAAGATCTTAAGAAGCCAGCTTTTTTCAGAACCGACACACATTTGCAAACTAGCTTGGCCTCATTTATAAAGTCTTAGAAGACGTGCAGAAGACTTAGATATAAAGAGCATAGAATTATCCTATCTCCTTCTGTCCTGATATCTTGGGGTACCAAGAAATACACCTGAGAAGAAAAAAAAAATAAATCTAAGCCCTGTCCCTACCTATTTAAATCCTGAGCTTCATCTCCCTACTGAGTAGGAATTCTTTGAAAAATTCTTTGCCTGAAGATGCTCTTTCCATCTCCAAATCCAAAGCCCACGGAATGCTCAAAAACACATATATAGGATAAAGAAGACTGAACACCATCAGTGTGCCACGCTCCCCAACAAGAGCCAGCAGAGAGTACAGAGGTATCTTCTTCCTCGAGGCCAGGGAGAGATGACCCTGACTCCTTTCTGCCTCGCCTCCTCTCTCTCCCTCTGGTACGCAACTGTTCAGCAGTCAAAGCTTAAATGTGTGGAGCAACTAGCTTTAAGGATATCAAATATAAAACTTTGCCATACAGTATTATTTCAAATCACTCTATTTACAAGTTTATCTTTTCAAAAAAAAAAAAAAAGTAAAAGATACAGTAATTCAACACAATTCAAGTTTTTCTTTTCTTGTTTAAACTTCCCTAAAGAGGAATTCCAGAAGCACACTCTGGAGCAAGGCTGCTGTCCCAGGAGGCTCCTGGGGAGCTCAGTCCATCGGATGGGAGTTTGTCTGTCCAGAGTCACTCTTGCAAGGACATTCAAATGTGGAAGATCCTGGGGACTTTGTTCTTTGGAGGCCAAATAAATTTGAAATGTCCAGGCTGAACTTCCCCACCTAAGGCAGTCTTCCACAAGACCCAGTCCCTTCCGGACCAGGAAATTTTCTTCCTTAGAAGTTACCCATCCCACCTTCCATGCCTCAAGCTTTTGGTGTCCCCCTGAATGACGATGGCTTATGATATTAGTCTCATGTTTCAAAAGCCTCAGAAATAATTCCCTTTTTCTGAGTGGCAGTGAACATAGACATATATGTCCTTTTAAAGTACAGGCCATAGAGCTAGCCTAGGAATCAGCCCTGAAAACTGTCAGGGCTCCAGTGCTCAACTGCCCAGGGAGTGGTCAGTGATGGGCTAAAGGCAGGCAAGGGCAGGGGAAGAGACAGGTAAAGGGGTGAACATTAGGGAACGAGCCATAAAAAGGGAGGGGGTCACCCATTTGGAGGCAGCATACTGGCCTCTAGAAAGCAAACACTGGTTGCATGGAAGAACAGAAATATTAAGCCTGTACGTAATTTAATCTCAAGAGGTTACTAGAGTTTGCTCCAAATATATCTCAATGCTGCTGAAATAAATCAGAAAGGAAACAGTTCCCAGCTGCTATTTTGTCTGCCCCAAGCAGACCACTCTAATTTCTTGATCTTCTGCTTCAGGTTGTTGGAAAACCATTCAAAAAACTACCCAAAGGGGTAGAAAAAAGTGTCACACAAAGAAAGGGTGTTATTTTTTGGTTTGGTTTTAGAGTAGGTTGGGTTGCTGTGGTTACGAGGTGATGGCAGCCCTCGGTGGCAGAGAAGTTCTTAGCTTGGGAGGGGGGAATGTGGGGTGTGTATGTTCCCTTGCATGAGAGGACTGGACTGAATTCTGCTGATGCTGGGCCAACAGCTGCTTTAGAGATGGTGAGAGATTGGATCTTATGTAAACAGTGCTATAACCCCTCTCCATCCTGCATGCAAACAGACCCAGCTGCCTGGAGCACTGTGGGTCTCAAGCATTGAGAGGTGAGTTAGAGAGTGTCTACTGCAAACACAAGCAAGGGACTCAGCCTGGATCTGAGCTGTTACCCAGCTCTGTCAGCCTTAGCTACCTGCATGTTCTTGGAGACTACTGAGATCTTACTCACTTCCTTTTTCAGAAGGTTAGGAGTTTGGATGACTATTGAAACAAAATGAGTACTCCCCGTTTAGAGTGCTGAAGGAGACGAATGGCTTTACAAGCCTTTCCCTTGGTTATCAAAATCAAATGGCCTCAACTGCTGATTTACTTCTGTTTCCTGCAGTATCACCACATGTCAGCTGAGATGATCATGGGGATGGGTGACACCAAAGTTCACAGAAACGTTTGTGTTGACAGGCAGCAGCAGAGTCAGTCACCCTGCATTTCTCAGTGGCAAAGAGAAATGATCTACACCACTGGACTCAGCGGTTGTCATGGATACCATGGAAAGCTCAGCACTTCTGCTGGGGCCCACGGTTAGAGGAACTCCACGTAGTTCTCAGGGATGAGGCCGGTCTTTCCGTTCAGAGTCCCCTCCAACCAGCCAGGCTCCTGAGACGGGTGAACTGTACAGGAAGGGGAGAAAGAGTGAGAAGAGATGACATTACTGATAGGGCAGGAGGTGGACACAGCTGTATGTATGCAAATGCGTATAGGTGAAGGAAGTGTGCTCATTAAGTTACATAACTCTAGGACTTGTTTAAACCGGAGCTTCTTAACCTTTTGTGGGACATAAATAAACCTTCAAATGAAGGCTATGCTGAACTTTCTTCACAAGAAAAGTGGAAACTGACACAGGCATTTAAAAGTTTGCATACAATTTTAGGAGTTTCACAGACTTTCTGAAGTTCCTGGTTTAAACTATAAAGTGACAGATTTCTACTTTTTAGGTTAGAGATGACAGTTATGGTGCTCCATCTATATATATATGTATCCATCTATCCTTCCTTCCATCCATCCATCCATCCATCCATCCATCCATCCATCCATCCATGTATCCATCTACCTACCCAGTACTGACTTATGTACTAAGGGGAATACCAATGGTAGACTGCTAAGAACTAGTCTTTAAAGAAATCTAGCTCTTAATCATGCATTTTACTTGCCTTCAAATGTTTACCCTCTGCTTCTAATTTTCTTGTAAATTCCCTCTATGAGTTTTTTATTTTGCTTTTGTTTTTGTACTTTATAGTCTTTGAATAGTCCTCTCCTGTTCTATCCGCATCCATTCTTAGCTTTCTTTCCTGTTCTCTAGAATTTTCCTCCCTCCTGTATAAAAGTCTGAAAGCTGTCCTCTTCCTCTCTCTATTGCAACTTTCAAAATTTCTGCCCCTTTGATTTTTCAATATCAAAAGAATATATACCCATTTCTGTGACACCACAATCCATCACCATAGAAACTACTGTGATATTGCAAAGATCACAAAAAATCTAGCTGAGTCTGCAAAGCAGTCAAAGCAAGAATGAAGAGAGAGGGAATCGTGGGACTTGGGGAAAGGCAGTGTTCATGCTTGTGAGTTGGGAATACAAATCATTCTTGGGCGAGGCAGGGCATTGCTCTTAATGGATTAGGGAAACTCTAATTTTCTGAGATTGTTTGGAGAGAATGAATTTTCCACTAGTCTTTCCTAGGCTAATTAAGTGACTTCCTGAGCTTGTTTTAGAAAAACATTTCCGTCCCCAAAACTACTGTATGAATCTAGTTTCCATTTGTAGAGAAAGAAGCAACAATGGGAGCAAATGAGAAAGCAGCAGAAGGATACACACTGAGGCTTACAGAAGATCACTGTCAACCTTGACTATATTGTGAATGCTTCTGTAGGAAAAGGCAAGGCAAGGTCAAACATCTGTTAGTTTGCCTCCAAAATGCATGCATAATTTCATATCACTAGGCTTTAGGAATAAGCCAAAAGCAGCAAGGGTACTTTGCATTCATGACACTCACACAAGGAGGAGTCCAGAATTTGAACCCAGCTTGTTTGACTCCAGAGCCCACACCCTTTTCCACTACATTATGCCTCTTATCCAACCAGAGAATATGATCCGCGAGGATAAGAATGATACAAATATTGAGCACAGACTAATTATTAGTAGGTCTTTTGCTAAGTGCTTTGCCTGCATCACCTCCTTTCATTTTCAGAATGACTATAGAGTTGGTCCTATTATCTTCATTTTACTGATGAGCAACTGAGGCTCAGAGACGTTAAGCATCTGTCCCCAAATTACATAGCTGGTAGATGACAGAGGTGGATCTGAACTCAGAATATCTGACCCTAGAATCTGTGATCTTAACCATGACCACTATTGCCTAGCCCAATGCTTTGGACTTCGAAGATGCTTATAAGTATTTGTTGGCCTGAATTGTGCCAATGTCCAACCTTCTGAATTGCACCAGTGTCCAATGTGCTACACAAACGCACAAGGTGCTGCAGTGAGCTGGCTGGGCAGCTCTCCAGCCCAGCAAGTATATAATAAATATAAGCTGCTGCTGACATGGGTGTGTTTCCTGCCAACCACTTTCTCTCAGTTCTATCCATGTATATAGCACACACGCCTGCATACACAACTCATGCTCTCTTCCCTCCTTTGCTCAATGTAGACAAGGAGCAAGTGTGTGACTAAGATCCCTAATGGCTGGCTGCTCCAAAAGGAAGAAGCACTAGCTGGAAGAAGCATAGACTCCTGTGTAGTTTGAATGCATTTTTTTAATGTTTAAGCACCTACCATGTACCAGACACTGTACTAGGTCCTTGTGCATAGCACAGAGCAAGCAGACAAAATTTCACTCTCAGGGAGAAACAATCTATAATAGATAAGCATATAATTTTAGGTAAAGATGTGGGGGAGTGAAAGAGACTGGGATAGGGATGTGGGTAGGTGGGGAAGAGCTCAACAAGCTAAAAGCTAAATGATCCAAAGGAGCCAGCCAGGCAGGGGTAATGTAAGTGCAAAGGCTTTAAAATGAAGAAAGTCTTGGTGTGATTTTATACTGGTAGTCTGCAAATTTTTCTTAAAGAGCCAGATAGTAAATGTGTATCTCTATTCAACTCTGTCACTGTTGAGCCATAGGTAATATGTAAACAAAAAGGTGTGGGTGGGTGTGTTCCGGTAAAGCTTTATTTACAAACACGGGAAGGGGCTGGATTTGCCTGGCAGGTCACTGTTTGCCAACCCCATTTGAAGACATAAAGAAGGCCTGTGAGGCTGCAGTGTATCGAGGGAGGGTGAGAAGGCATCAGAGGGGCAGGAGCCAGACCGTGGAGGTCCTCATCAATAATTCCAAAAGCAACGAGAGGCCGCCAGAATATCTTAAGCAGGAGAATAACATGATGTGATCTCCTTTTTTTGAAGGTCACTCTGGCTGCGGTGTAGAGAACAGGTTATGGAGGTGAGGGAGACATGACAAGGCCAGTTAGGCAGCTGGCGGAAATGCCCGGGTGAGAGGCGGAGGCTTGGGTTTGGCAGCAGAGCTGGCTGGGAAGGCAGAAAGACTCCATTGAGGCACTCTCCGTAACCCCACTGCCTGAGCAGCTCGGTGGCCCCCTGGGGAGGACGCTCTCTACCAGTCAAGGAAACCTGGGGCAGCCCTGCCCTGTATGCATGCTGCACCCTGAACCCGGAGGATGAATGGATCCAGCCCATCTCAAATCTTAATAAAAGTATCCCAAGAACTCAATTTTAGTGAATGCCATGTGAATTTTCCAGGTATCACTAATCATGTAGCTTCAACATGACTCATGTTCCAGAGAATACGAGTTATTTCTCTTTCCAGTTACTGTCTGAGGTGCTCACTCCTGGTGAAGTGAACAGTTTCCTAGTAGATTGGCAAGGACTGACACTAGAGTTATTTCCAAGTATTGCAGGTCCATTCCCCACTGCACAAAGTCCAAAAGCTGACTGAGCAGCCACTCTAGATTTGCAGTGCGGGCCCCTGGGATCCAAGGGCCTGGAGGTTAATCATTATGAAGCAACAGACTTTCACCTCATGGTGCCCCTCCCTCTTCTCCTCATTATTCATTCTTCTTGATCCTGAAAAGACGACATGTGGCAAACACACTGAACTCACTCTAATTCCATCATTAGGAAACTTTCTTCTGGTTGGTCTGATGATTTAATCTGACAGCTAAAGAGCATTCAACTTAAACAGCCCTTACCTAATATATCTATCAATAAACTAACGAGAGATAGAATAAGGAAAAAGATCTCCCTGCCTAATATGTTAATAATTTTTCTCCTCTAATGCCTGATTTCTCTTAGAGGTGAAGGGAAGGGGAAATTTGGGATAGGCAGCATTTTCTAAAAATTGGACATAATAAAAATATTACCAGCCAAACCTGTCTATATAGTGGATTAACATTTTGTCAGATGCTTCTTCGACTGCAGCTCAGTCAACATTGAGAGGTGTTTTTTTTCTAGGCTTAATTTGGTCTTTTGCTCTTTAGGGAATTTGAAAGGTCATTGACATTGCTGATTAAAAACAAGCTAGAGTCAATGAACTCTGCCATGACTCCCAGAGACCAAAGGAAGGCTCGGGTGATGCCTCTGACTCATTAAACCAAGCCTCTCTCCTGCTCTCATTTGCCAGCATAGGACCTATGACCCACGGAGCTGTGGGGTGGGAGCTGTCACAGAGCCTGCCAGGCAGAGCACCCTGCTGGGAAGGAAAGGATTTGGCAGTTAAAAATTACCTAGGTGCCTTTTCTTTTTGTGGTTAGCTACTTAAACTATTTCAAAAAGGAGACAAAAGCAGAAGGTGGGATGTAAAATGGTCCAACCCCTTTGTAAAACACTTTGGCGGTTCCTTGAACGGTTAAACAGAGTTATTGTATGACCCAGCTATCCTATACCTAGGTATATCACCAAAACTGAAAATACATGTCCTCACAAAAATCTTGTACATGAATATTTATAGCAGTGTTACTCATAACAGCTAAAAAATGAAAATACTCAACATGTCCGTTAATGATGAAAGAATAAATAAAATGTGGTATATTCATAAAATGGAATATTATTCAGCAGTGAAAAAGGATGGGATTCTGATACATGATATAACATGGACGAACCTCGAAAATATGCTATGTGAAAGAAGCCAATTAAAAAGACCACATAATTATATAATTGCAATTATATGAATTATCTAGAACGGGCAATTTTATAGTGACAGAAAGTGGACTAGTGGTTGCCTTAGCTGGATGGGGTAGAGCTGGGGGTAAATGAGGCACAACTGCTAAAGTGTACAGGGTTTCTTTTGGGGGTGATGAAGATATTCTGAAATTAGATAGCGGTCACGTTTGCACAACCGTGAATACATTAAAAACCACTGAGTTGTACATTTTAAATGGGTAAATTGTATGGTATGTGGATATTGCAACACAGCAGTTTTAAAAAATGGGAGAAGGCTATACTCAAGAAAAGAGGTCACAAACAAGACACACATCCATACACAGACCTTGTGAGAGCTTAAACCAATTCTGTCCCTGGGATCAGGGGTCCTTTGTGCTGTCGGAGTGAATAGCTGATAGGAACAGGGCAGTCCCTTGCCCATGGGAGCAGCGAATTGGAGTTTAGAGAACAGACCTTTAAACTGGACCCACCTATAAATGTGGTGCTCTCTCAAATTCTGCTCATCTATCGGCAGAAGCCCCTCCTCTGCTGACAGAGCAGGACACAGAAGCTCGTGCGCGCAGTCCACTCTGGTTTGCCTGCTGTGGAAGCTCTATCATGTTGTGGCTGAGCTGTGACTCCCCACATGGGATTATCTGGGGTACACTCACCAATGACATGGCTTTGGACAGCCTTCATTGGCCCACTTCACCTGCAGGTCTGTTGGGGTCTGAAAGCTCCAGCTGCTGACAGGAAAGGCAGCTGGGCTTGGCTGTTGTGTGCTTTGACTTGTAAAGGGTCCAAACGAAAGTTAATGGAGCAAAGGTTTAAGGACAGTGCTTTTGGGGCTTTGAGAACCATCAAAGAGGACACAGACCCAGCAGGCCACATGTAGTTATGAGCTCTCCCTCACCTCTGCTGGCTCAGAAGGTCCAGGGCGGAGTGTGACCTGGGGATCCCCCGGGTGCTCGGTGACCAGTTTCCCATTCTGTCTCCCTATGCCTGATTAGCATTTCTCCTACACTGAATGCAGGGGCTGGCCACACCGGGGAAAGACCCTTGGTACGTGGATGCAGTCAAGGTCCCCAGGAGTCTACATTTGCTTTGGCTTGGACCTCGAGACCCTTACAGATAGACATGGCCCAGGGGGTCAAGATGCAGCACGTACTGTGTAAGCGAGAGCCAGGCCTGGGTGCTATCAGCTGAAAAGGAAAGACTGTCACTGCGAACTAAGACAGCAGCAGGGTCTTTGCAAGCACGGATGTAACGACGATGATAACAACATTAACATACGGAAAGAATGTCTAAAATATGCTGAGAACTATTTAAACACGTGATGTATACTACCTCAATTTTCTCTCACAACACTGTTATCTGTACATGACAGAGGAAAGAAATGAGGCACAGAGAGGTTAAGTTACTGCTTGAGATCACACAGGAGCAAGTGACTAATCCAGGACTTGTGCTTTGGCTGCCCGGGTTTCTGGGTCTCAGGCAGGCGGTGGGTGGCTGCCTGGCCATGATGAGGAGTGCTTGAGCAACGCGCATACACCCCCACCTGGGAACTTTGCCCCCATCCCACCTGAGGTCAAGAAGAGAGCCCCCAAAAATGTCCATTTCTTGAAACCAGGCACCTGCTTTTGCTTCCTCTTTTGAGCAAAACAAACAGATGCTGTCACCCAGAGATCTGGAAAGATTAACCCCAAAAGAGAACTTCATCTGGGGAAAAATCTCAGCTTTAATAGAAACTTGGGCTTTTCCCTAGAATCCTGACTTTCCTGTTAGGTAAATGATAAAGTATAACAAATTATGATATCAATTCTCATTTTAAAAAATATTTTTTTAAAGGGAGGAAAACAAAAGAAAAAAAGAATATGGTGTATCAAACAAGTACTAGTTCCCAGCTCTAAGGGGCAGATGCCACAAATCATTTTCACAGGATGACGAGCAGGGACGAGCGAGGCTTACTGCCTAGAGCTCACCCAATGCCCTGCCACCTCGGAAAATGGCTTCTCTTGCTGTGGACAGTGAATGCCACTGAACACCAAAGGAAAGGGGCTCAGAAACTGAGCTTCTGACCACTTGCAGGTTCCTTGTTCTCCACTCCTTCGTCTCCCACCCGCTCTTCAGCCCCTAGACTCTCAAAGCCACTGCCAGGTGCTGGGCTAGCCCTATACAGGCATGACGGCATTTAATGTCCACATCGCCCCAGTGAGAGTGCCACCGTCAGCACGAAGAGCTAACGGCATCTGTCTGCTCTTGACAGCACCTCCCAACGGCTTGCTGCTGCTCTCTCATTTAGGGAGAAGACACAAACAAACATTCTTTTTCAGTCTTACTCATTCTATTGAGGTTTTTCTTAGGTAGGAACTTTGAAAACTCCAGTTATTTATTTGCTTCCCCGCCGTCTTTGCCAGGGGTTGAGAAAACTCACCATTTTCGAAGACTGTGCCTGCGGTGAACGAGAGTTCTGAGTCGTGCTCAGCTTTGCAGGCGTACAAGGCTTTTGCCTTCCGGAATGGTGTGCTGTGTGAAAACAGGAGTTTATTTAGCAATTTTTAAAAACCCTCTGCAAGCCCCAGAAAGTTAGTCTCTCTTTTCCATTTTCCTGCAAGCTACCTAGCCCTCTGATGTAAGAGACTGACAAGGTGGCCAGATGGCAAAACATGAGGTGGAAAAGTTGCAAAGGTCATTAGAGAAAAATGAGAAATATTCAGAGAAAAGCCATAAGCCCTGAGAATCCACACTTCTGGTGGGGTTGCCTTGTGCCACGTTAAAACCTGACCTAGGAGATACAATAGCTAAACAGTGGGAGGGTAGGCTGGCCCCATTTTTGGAGCAAGAGTAGCTTGGGAGGAGGGAGGTAGGGCAAGAAAGAACTTCCAAGTTGCTCTGGAGAATGCTTTCGACAGACCCTGTTGAAAGTTGGCAATGCTCAGTGAGTCAAAAAGGAGAAATTCTAGCAAAGCCAGGTTCTGGCTCTAAGCCACGGGCTGACATCAGCTCTCCCAGATGTTGCTTATTTCTCATTGGGCTGGTGGAGCAGGATTCCAGAGCTACAACTCCCAGACCCCCAGGGTCGGGCAGGGAATAGACAAGGTGTATGTGAGCAGTTATACATGTATGTGCATAAGCACACATGTGAATATGTATGAGAGTGTGGGGAGAAAGACAGGAGAGGGGACATGATGCATTTTATTTCCTTTCATATCCAGTGAATACTGACAACCACCCTTACTGCATCAGAATCACCTGAAAGCTTTTAAAAAATGCAGATATCGGATGTGGTTCCATAGTGTCTGCTTTAAACAGAGAAGTTCCTGGGTTTGCGCCCCAGTAGAGCCACGGTCCATGGTCTACGGCCATACCACCCTGAACAAGCCCGATGTCTGATCTCGGAAGCTAAGCAAGGTTGGGCCTGGTTAGTATTTGGATGGGAGACCACCTAGGAAGACCAGGTGCTGTAGGCATAAATAATAATAAATAATAAAAAAAATTGCAGATATCTGGGTTCTATACTGTCTTACAGATATAAATATAGGCATGAGGATTTTTAAAAAGCTCTTCCAAGTGACTCTAGCGTGCAACCAAGGCTGAGAACCATTGTTCAAGAGCAGGGGTTGGCAAACTCTTTCTGTAAAAGGCTAGACGGTAAATCTTTCAGGCTTTGTGGGCCATACGGTCTTTGCAATTACTCATCTTTGCATTGTAGCATAAAAGCAGCAATGGACAAGATGTAAACAAATTAGTGTGGCTGTGTTCCATTAAAACTTTACTACAAAAAGCAGGTAGTGGCCCGGATTTGACCCAAGGGCTACAAACAGCAAACCCATGTTCTAGAGAGTTAACTTTAAGAACTGGTAAATCCTATTATCTTCTATTAGTTTTTGCTTTGATATGCAACTAGTTCCAAATGATCTATGAACTTTTCAAGGATCATAAGAAAATTGACATTTGATAGTTTAAAGTTGGCTCTTATGTCCTCTCCTTCCAAGCCATCTGAGGAAGCATATGTAGGGGCTCCAGGAAAGGGTAAACAAAAGAGCAAGTAGGTCTTCTGGACCAGACAATTGTTCAAGGGATGTATAATATTATTTTGTTTTCATGTGGCTAACAGACAGCTTCAAAGAGCCAGTGGTGCTACACCACCTATGGTGCACTGATTTCTATTGGCCAAATGAGATTTCGCTGAGAAATGACTGGTCTCAGGTAAATCCAGACAGAATCAGAAGGGCCAGGGTGTCTTGGGTCATGCTGGAACTGTTATTACTTGGAGTCTCCAAGTCCAGCTTCCCTTGGGGCAAGAGGAGCCCATGGATGGAGGGCAACCTATATCAGGGCCAGGTATCTAGAACTTCTAGTCTGGGATCCATGAACACTGAAGGGAAGAAGGCTTAAATGGTCTACCATGCAGAGTGGTCAGAGTACATGATTATCTAGAATTTGTTGCCAGGGTGCAGTTTAAATGACATTCTCTGGTCTTCTAGTAGCCAAGAGATGATGACCAGGTGGGAGAAAACTGGGAAAATGGGAGAAAATGAAGTGGGTCTGCTGGGAATAAAAGAAAGAAGAGCCTTTAGAACTCATCAGCTCCAGCAGAAAACAGCTCTTCCTGTGTATTTATCCTCAAAGTCAGAATAAAGTTCAGAACAAGGGGCACATTCCGTGATCTGGCTAAGCCAAGTCTGTGTATTGGTCAGCAAAGGCCAAATACCCAACATGCAACTTTCCGAGGAGGAAAAAAAAAACAAAACAAAACATTTTTATTTATTTATTTTTTTAAAACAGTCCAAAACCCATACTGACAGGTAAATAGAACCTGCCATAACATGGAAGGTAAAAGGAGAATCCAGTTGACATTAGCCAGGGTCATTGTCCCTTGAGGACAGGGCAGAGCAGGTGAGGAGAGAGCAGAGATGGAGGATAGGGAAATATAAGGTGAGGGTAAGATCATCTGAGGCAAGGCTCCTGTAGCTGGATTTTCATAAAGGTTATTTATTAACCTCATTAAATAAAAAGAATGGGATAAAATAGGGGCAAGCCAGAGAAACCAGCCGGGGTCTCTGGAAGGAAGAAAGCAGAGGGAATGGTCTCAGGTACCCAAGATTATCATTTAAGAGGAGTAATTTTACATTAATACCAGGCTTTTGGAAGTGAATAATGAAGTGACAATAAAATAGTACATTAAAAATAATAATAATAAAAAAAAGTCAGGAAAGGGCCTTGCTTTTCTCTCAAATTAACACAGATGACTGACAGCCTATGAGAGGGTCTTTTCTCCTGAGACTTCCTTCTACCCTCTTAGGACGTGCACAAAAAATGGAAGGGATGACAGAAGGGGGTCCTTTTTAAAGGGACCATTTCTGTTCCCCAGGACTAGGACTGCCAAATAAAATACAAGATACCGAGTTAAATCTGAATTTCAGAACAACAAGGAATACTTTTTTTTTTTAGTATAAGTGTGTCCCAAATATTACACGGGACATATTTAAACTAAAAAAATAAATAAATAAATAAATAAATTTGTTAATTAAATCCAAACAAAAAGTTATAGATTCGCTTGTTTATCTACAATTCAAATATACTGGGTATTCTCTATTTTAATTTTATTTGCTAAATCTGGCACCCTACCCAGGAGAAAATCTTATCTTTTAAAAAGTCCGTCAGCCCAAAAAGTCCAGTGTCCCATGCCATACTCCCTCTCAAAAGCCTTCAGCAGTTTGCTTTAGGTAAGTTTCCTACCTAAACAGCTCCTCTTGGCACAGAGGCTGCGTTTGTAGGCTTTGGCTCTGACTAAAAAATATAAAAAATCTCCATCAAGCCTCTTTGGTTCTTAGGCTCCCTAGCTCCCTTTTCTCCACAGTGCCTCTCAACACTGGGCACAGAGAGCCTCAGGTGCCTTCAGCCGCTCCTGTGACAGGGCCCTTCAGACCTCGGCTGGGCCTTCAAGGGCAAGAACAAGTTTGGAACCTTTTGCTAGTTCATTTTTAATTTTCGCCTCTGAGCATGGCACAAGGCCAGGAAAGTACTCAGAAGAGTTTCCCTCAAATGTCCTTGCAAGCTTTGCAAAATGACAACCCACTCTTCATTGCATGACTCTACAGGGAGGTGGGGCCGGCTAGACTGGCAGATTGCAATGACTTGATCATTTAAGCACAATTTCTAGGGGTCTCTGTGCAAATGCAAGTTATAGGTTTGGACTGGGAACTATGCTGGGGGTATAAGTGAAAGGGAAGAGTGAAGGGAATGTTCATCTAGTACCCTTTATCTGCTGTACTGTGAAAGGCATCTTCATTCCTGAGCTTGAACAAGCACCGAAGATGCTTCGAAGAGGGAACATTATATAGAAGAGGAGACATTATGTAGAAATTCATGAGACCATTCATTAGGTCTAATTAAGTATTTATTTTAAACTTCTCTGGCCACTGAAGGAAATCTGAAGTTCATGTTCCAGAAGTGGATTTGGGGGAAGGCCCCACTGGACCTGAATAATAATGGGTGTATGCCCCCACCTCTTGACTGCATACTGCAATAGCAGTTTGGGGAATTTTAGCCCTGTTGGTTAGCTCTAATGGGCTACCTCCCCAGTACTGTCCCTACCCTTTCTCACCTTGGCATACGTATTTAGCTCAGTGAAAGCCAACTGCAAGCCCTACTTGGCCTTTCCTATTTCAAAATGGCAGCTTCTTGAAGGCTGTCAAACAGCATTGTTCAAATGGTGTTATTCCACTAATGGCCAGAGTGGGCAGTACTGAGTAACCATAACCCCAAGCATATCAGGTGAGCAGATTCTACTGCCACTGTCCTCTGCCAACCTGGAAATTTAAGGGAGAGAGAAAAAAGTAGCTAAAGAAAAAAAAAAGAACCTGGATATATCTTGGGAGGAGGAAGGGAGTGGAGAAGTAGAGATACTGGACAGGCAGCAGGGCCTTAAAGCTCAGAGAAACAAAAAAGCAAATACACTTAAAGCAGAGTACATTTCAGGTTTGTAGTTGAATGACTCTACTATCCTGAGTTCCCTAACCCATTCTGTTCAAGGGGCCAATGTTTTGAAGATTTTACTCCCTTTTGATCAAAATGAAGGAGCCACACATTCTTCTAATGACCAAATCTCTGTTATGAGGAAGTGAGGCATTTTGGAAGGTGACAGTCTCTTGTCACTATAGTTTGCTCAGGTTCAGGTATTTATGGGACAATCAATGATCTAACCAGAACAATCCATGCCATAAAGTTCCAGAAAGTTAATGTCTCCCAAAGCACACAAAATATGTCTAAGAAAAATTAGGAAATAATTTGAGTGTCAGGAAAATATGACCTGCATTTTACCTTATTCCCAGGGTGAAGATAAAAGAATATAGTGAAAAATCATCTTTCTCATATTCCAGGACAAAGCTAGAAAGAAAACCTGGAAGAGCAAGGCCAGGTTTTGGCGCTAAAAGTTGCATGGAAACTTGAATTTGGGGCCACCCATGTGT
>NW_006443124.1:3088890-3089654 GCF_000325575.1 Pteropus alecto
ACACACACATATATAAATGGCATAGGGTTTTCTTTTTTAAAAAGCGAGACTCAGCTTCATAAATTATTTAAGTCTCTTTGCTGGATCCGCCCCTTAGGAAAAAACCAGTTATGAGAAAAAGATGGACAGGAAAATACTGCCAAGGCCCAAAATGCTAATGATGTTTATAATTGGGCTCTACATTTTGATTATCTGAAAGCAGAGACTAAGTTCGAGAAACACACGTGCTCAGGACCTAACAGCAGAGGGATTCTGCAGGGTTTTTATTCTTTCTCTGGATTTAAACGGCTTTTCTCCAAAGAACCCAAGTGCAAAGAATTAAGTCTGCACTTCATCAAAGCAGGGAAAACTATAGCATGTCTCTTAGGGAGTGGAGATAGATCAATCCTCAGAAAGAGGTGCTGCCTGTTCCTAGGAGAGCTAGGGAGACATGGAGATAGAAGCAGGCTGGGAGCACTGAGGATTCCTAGGAGTAAGAACATGAATTGCTATGAACTATTTCAAGAGAAATTGCTTCATATCTTGATCCCTTATTCTGAGTTATATTTGCCTTTCTCCCAGTGGTCTGGTGTCAGCAACTAGGTGTCAGTGCTCATGGCCGATAGCCCAGTCCCACAAGTAAACGTTGCCTGATGCTACCTGATAAAAACAAGGGAAGAAAAGGCCAGTACGTGTCTCGGCACTGTTCCTCTGATATTATCTTATACCGAAGCACAGGGAGCCCCACGATTCAGAGAGTGAGCCAAAGAGGAGCTTGCTCAGGA
>NW_006443124.1:3089682-3131354 GCF_000325575.1 Pteropus alecto
AACCGAAGGAAGGGTTCAGAAGGCTGTGGAAAATGCCATGCTCGTTCATGCAGATAGTCCCTCCCAGCTTTGACTCTTATTCTGGAGTGATGAGAGGGCAGGGGCTGGTCCCCCATTGTCCCTGACCAGCTTTGGAAAAACAAGACCAGATTGGTCATCATCCGTGATTTTACCTGGAGTCTTCATGAACCGCTTCTTCTGGCCTGTCAAAAAGCAAGTGCAGGTTTGGATGGCAGGGAACAAAGTTGACGAGGAGGCTGAACACTGCATGAAGAGAGGACCAAGCCAATGAGAGAACAAAGGCAGCAACAGAAAACCAAACAAACCCTGCAACAGACCTGATGGGGGATGAGTCGCTGGACGTGGATGAGGTGGGCATAGGGCTGGATGGCGCCGAGAACATGGGCCAAGATGGCGAGAGGGGTGAAGTTGGGCTTGGATTCGGGGGGCTGCAAGACATAACAATCAGAAAATTCATCAGCACACAGGGAAACCACAACGGGAGCACAGGAGGTTCATGGAAGGCCAAATGATGGAGAGCTGGAGCAGACTAGAGAAGCACTGAAACCCAGGGTGTGTCGTCAGCGCCAAGTCGCATTTCTCCAGGTCAAACCTCTGTGTCCTCCAAGTAATGCCTGTTCTGTAATTCGTCGGAGCATTAAAATGTCTCTTTGCCCTGCAAAACAACTGCTTTCTAGGTAAAAGGAGCTTCTTCAGTTGTGCCATTGTTCTTTGGCCATTGGTGAAAAATGCCCATTCCTCGTGTATATGAGTTCCCACACCAATATCCCATGACCAGCCTCGGTTTGGGGCCGGGCTAGTTTATAGCCAGCCTTCAGCTTCCAGTGCTGTGCGAGAGTTTTAAAGTTGTGTCTCAGCAAAAATGAGCATTTTTCTGGGCCACACAGGCCATTCAGCCAGAAAACAATTTCCTGTTTACGTTTTTAACTAAATGGGCTGTGTGCTCATTGGAGACTTGGAGAAGTATTACATTAGAAAAATGACAATGGGTGGAGGATGGGTCTGGACACACACCTCTTGGGAGAGGGCTTGCAATTACGGGTAGCGTGCAATTCCTCTGAGGTTTGCTTTTCAGGCCTGCTCTCTCGTTTCTCATGGATTCTGGGCATTTTGACGCTCAAGGAAAACCTCCCAGACAGGAGGCAGTAGAAAAAAGGAGGAATGGGAACCTTAAATCTGTCGTTTTGTTCTTTGATCAGTGGCTGATCAAAAGTTTGGAGAGGAAAAGTTGAAATTACTCACTAAAATATGATTTGATTTTAATTGGTCATGCTAGCTCTTTGACTTATTTTCAAAAATTACACAAACAAACAAACAAACGTCTTAACAGCTCTGTAAAATCCCATCAAGTCACAGAGAGTGCAAACACAAATGACTGAGAAAACCATGTGGGAACAACCTGGCCACAATACCACCTGCAGGCCCTGAACCTCAGCCTATGGCTGGATCGTTTGGTCCAAGCACGTTATAGAAGTGAAATGACAGCAATCCAATCCAGGGGACGGATTTTCTACATATAGCAGGATTTAGCAAGAATGAGTAAATGTCCTACTTACTGGACATTCTCCGTTCAGACATGAGACCCAACTATGGCCCCAATTACTCATGGTTATAACCCAAATTCCTATGGCAATATACAGTAAATACCCATTCTGTGAGTTCATCAGGTATCCTCAGACTAACTGAATGAAACATTTATTAAATGCCATTAAATGTATTATATTTCTAGAATATAAGTTCCATGTGGCAGGGATTTCTGTCTGTTTTGTTTATGACCATCTCTAATGCCTAAAATAGTGCCTATAGGTATTCAATGAATTACAAGTAAGTGATTAATGAATTTCATTTAACCCACCCAATTCCCATTTCAGAGATGTAAGGCTTGCCTGTAGATATCCAGCCTGTAAGTGACAGGGCCAAGGTTCAGGCTCCAAACCCCTGGCTCTAAGCCCAAGGCTCTTGCCGCTGCAGTGCACTGCCTCTGGGGTAGCAGGACTTGCTCTGTTCCTCAGTGCTGTGCCACACTTCTTCACAGATCCAGCCATAGTACTAGAAGCCCTCTTAACCACTGATTTATGACTTTCCTTTAGATGCCCACCACAGTTGCAAGGGAAAACGGGAATGCAGCAACAGACAGTCAATAAGACTCAACACATTGTCAATTGCAATAAAATCCCCAATCCTGTCTCCAGTCTTGTCTGGTAGATTCATCTCACAGATGGAATCCATATAATAGAAGAGATTAAATTAAAAGAGCATGACTTCTTCTTTTTTCCCATTAGTCCAGCAAAGACTAGTTATGAAGCACCTAGTATGATCAAGACAATAAGTGGAATACAATTTAGCATTTGCCAGTTCCTAACATTAAGAGCTTATGATGTATTTGGTAAGATAGGACAGATTAAAAAACAACTGTAACATAGGATAGTAAGATTCATCAGCTGAGGGATAAGTTACTCTTATTGGTTTAGCATCTGCTCCTACTTGACTTTGTCCCTGAGTAACTGCTGCCTCATTACTACTGTGCAGTTCTCCATTTCTTCCATAGTTGCAGCTGGTAAGAAAGGCACCACTTTGTCAGTCTTCCCACCACAATGCACCCCACTACGTAATGACTAGCAGGCACCAATGACCTGGGGATCACTTCCCAACTGTAGCCTAGCCCAGGAACCTGAGTTCTGACCAGGACAACTTGGAGGTTCAAGAGAGCAGCCCAGGCCCAGGGGCCTGGAATAATGTTTCTCTGGTCTGTGGTTAGCACAGGACAGTTCGAAAGTCCTTAAAACTTTTTGTTTTTGAGGATTTTTTTTTTTTTTTGGTCTTTTTAGTGGTTTTCTAAGTAGGGACCACCTCAAGTTTCCTATTTCATCTGTACCAAGAATTATGCCTTTGGCTCAAGGCATAGTTGGGAACATAGTCTATGAACACAGTGTAGGTTCTGAATGTTTTCTCACGTCCTTGGATATCTAAGTGGTTCCTGGCCACTAGTACAAGGCTGAAATTATCTGGGGGTGCGGTTAGAATGCAGGGTAGACATAACGACGATAGGAATTTACTCTTCAACCCCCACGTTAATTGCCACAGTGTTAACTGTAATTTTTAACTAATAGAATTTCATTTGTTTGCTTGTATTATAGCCATAGCAATAACATTTATTTGCTATAAAATGAATACAATTTTAAATTTATGACCATGAAGTTTTAGTATAACAATAAAGTACTCCATGGTACTTTTATGATTTTTTTTAAACTACTGATGAAATTATACCTTTTGTTTATTTTTGCTTCAGAGTCATGTCAAGAAAACTCACTATCAACAATACCAGTGAACATTTTTATATACCATAATGATTGAGACCTGTAGCAGCAGAATGACTAAACATAAATATGTTCCTCCAAGGAACAGAGAGCACGTTTTTAGTTTTGATGCAACTCAGAGACCTTAGGTGAGAAATGCAACTCAGAGACATAGGTGAGAAATAAGATGTACAAGGATTATAATGACCCAAGACTTTATATAATCTTATATGTTCCTTTCCCTCCAGAAGTATCTGATTAGAGGTTACTTAAAAATAACAGCAGTACCCCTAAAAAATCCAAACAAAACAGACAGACAAAAAAATGGTTAGCTTTCCTATTGGCTCTGAAACCTCCAATATCGAATTCTCAAACTCTTTTCCCACTAATGAGGCCAAAGACAACAGGATAGGAGAAAATAATTTTATAACTACGATCTTAGCAGATGACCCCTGAAGGTCTCTCTGCAGCCCTCACAGTCCAGCGGGGAGTTTCTGAGCCGAACACTCCAGCACATTTTTTACCCTAAATATTCCTGGGGT
The DNA here is from genome assembly GCF_000325575.1 of Pteropus alecto. Taxonomy (NCBI): domain Eukaryota; kingdom Metazoa; phylum Chordata; class Mammalia; order Chiroptera; family Pteropodidae; genus Pteropus; species Pteropus alecto. Next base: position 3,093,542 of record NW_006443124.1, read on the forward strand.
CCTCCCAGGCCCCCACATCAAGGCTCAACTGTAACAGCAGCTTAAACACATGGAAGGAACATTTACTTGTCTGATTTGGATTCAAATGGAAGGCTTATATCAGCTTTAGACTGCTGGTCCATAGTGTCCTCAAAAGGAGTCAAATAGTCCCACTTAGTCTCTCTGATATTCACTGGACAGTGAAGAAATAACGGTTTAGGAAGATAAGGCTCAAAGGCCTGGAAGCATGCTGGGTTGTGGCTGACAGTTCAAGCACAGTGTGTCGCAATATTGTAAGTCTGACACCCTTCTGCGGTGACTCACTTGAATGATGGAACATCTGCTGTACCAGCCAGGGCAAGCCTGCCTTACTGTGGACGGGGCTGCCCCATAGGCTCCCAGTTCGATCATGGATGTGGCAGACCCTCTCTGGTCTCCACAACACAGTAGTTAAAACCTGAGCTACTACAAGATGAGCAGTAAGTTGACTTTTAAGAATTAAGCTAATTTTTAAAAAATTCTGGTACTTAAAATTTGATGGCCTTGTAGAAAACTGAAAGATACCCAAAAGCAAGAAAGTAATAAAATCACACAAGATTTATACTACTGATAATCACTGTTAATATCATGGTATATTTCCTCACTGTTTTGGGGGTGGTAATACTACATACATAGCTAGTAGCCTTTTTTTACTTAATAAAGTATTTTCTAATGTCATAATAGCCTTTGATATCATATTTTTAAAGTAGCTACAGGGTGTTCTATTGTAGAGTATACCCAGATTTATGTGACCATTCTCTTATTGTGTACACACAGATTATTATCCCCCTTTAGCAATTATAAATAGTGCTACAACTCACATCCTTGCTGAGGATCATTGCCTGTGTCTCCAATTGTTTCCTTAGCACAAATTCCTGGAAGTTAAATTAGTGGGTCAAAGGCTAGGAGTTTTTTTTTTTTTTTTAAAGGGTCTTGATACATCCCAGCAAATAGCTTTTCAGAAAGGTTCTACTGAACTGGGTTCCCAACCACAGTGTGTAAGGGTTGTCCCTCGTCGCTCACCATGGCCCCACCAGCACGGACCATTATCACTAAAAAAATTAGATGGATTTTTGTTTTTTCCCCAGTTCACAAAGGTTACCTCAGATTCTTCTCTTTCCTAGCATTTCCAATGATGTAAAAAAAATGAATATAATTCCCTTCCCGTGTTCTGTTTCCATCTGGAAGCAATGTTAATTTTCCAAAGGGCATTCTGCCAAGAAGTTAGCGTGGGGAAGAAGACAAGCAGATGGATAGAGAGACAAACACATCCTGGGGATGTGAGACCCTTGGTCAAATGATGTGGCTGCTCTGAAAGAAACTGGGAGTGGTAGATGGTTAGCTTAGTCTAGGGCTCTCGGAGATTGGCCTAAGAGGCATGAGGTATATTAGTGAAGCCAAAGAGTCTTGAGCCAGCAGTATACTATGGAGAAGTCACAAAACTGGTGTTTGCTCCTCTCTGCCCAGCAGTGGACTGTGACCTGCAGCCCAGGTTCCATGTCATGGACCTCAGGTCTGGGCTGGGTTGACTTTAATGATGCTCCCTTAGTTCCCCACCCTGCCCTTCCTGATTAGACCTGGAACAGGGACGATGCTACTAAATCTAAGGGGGACTGCCTGCGTATTTTTTTCTTTCTCTCTATAATGAGAGAGAAGAATCCGTGAAAACCTGTAAAATTCAATCTAATCTAATCCCAAATTAGTGAATCCTTCTTCCTTGGAAAATATCCTTTTCCATCTTGACTTAAAGTACCATAAAAAGAGAAAGGACATCAAATTTCAGCTAGGAAAACAGGGCCAAAAGAAATACTGGTAAACTGGATAGTGGTGAATCAGGGCATGTGACATAAAAACTCATTTTTATTTGTTGAAAACGTGAACACATATATTCTTTACATGTGGCCATTGAAGTTTTTACAACATAAATCATATACAGGTTCCAACCTCCTGAGTTTTCAGTTTGTGTCCCACAACTTTACAAGAGGAAAAGCCCACATGCCCCCAAGTTGTACTGTTCTATATTCTTTTCTGACCCTTACTATTGTGCATAGTATCTACAGATTCTTTTCCCTCATCTAATGTAATTTAATATGCATTTTTATTTAGCCAATGACAGAGTCCTGATTCTTATTTTAAAGAGAGTAACTGGTGAAACCCCCTAAGGCCCTAATAATCATACATAGTTGCTTTTAAAATAACTTTTAAATAATTTGCTTTTAAAATAGTTCAACTAATCGAAGTACAATGACTCTGTTTTCCAGCTTTAACGATTTTCCTGAAGTATAAGTTTCAAATAAATTTTAAATTCGGATCAACTGGGATAGAAATGGCAAATAATTCCATGATTTAAATCAAATCCAAAATCTTAGAATAGTGCACCTGTCATTGTTAAGTTTCTCCCAGTCAATCATCTGACCCTTCTCGTGAGAAATATGAGGTAGCGGGGAAAACTTTGGATTGGAAATAAAGATGCCTGGACAAGAGTAACATTTCAACTGCTCATTGTACAGGGAAAACCCTCAAGGGAAAGGACCAGTAAGGTTAAATTGGGACAAATGCCTTTATGGTGTTGCACGGCACACAACGGTTACCAAGTGTAGTATTCTTTTCCTGTTAAACCTGAGTGCAGCCCTCAATCTTTTTCAATACCACATATCAGGTACATCGGACCTGGTTCTTAAAATAAAATGTGTTAACTCTTCTTCAACTAAAAAAATCCACAATTTATGAAGTTATTTGTAAGGAAACACTGAAGCATTTGAGGGCACCACAGGGAGTCTACATGGTAAAACTTGCTATTTCAAAAGATTTGAATGACTGCTGAGAAATCCCAGTACATCCTTACTATCTTAAACTGAGTGCAGTACAACTGTCATTTTCTATATAACGAAGATATCGCAAAAACAAATTAATTCATCATAACTTAAAAAGAAAAGGAAAGCAACAGTCTTACCAGATTCAATCTTCTACTGTCCTGAGGCATAACAGCCACTCTGATGCTAGGATATTTAAAAACTATTCTTAAAATAAAATCTGCAAGTAGGGAACTGTAACTGCCTCAAGGGATTGAGAATGGGGAACTGGGTGCACAGGCATGGAATGGTCATTCACTTTTTAATTTTATATTTGTTTATACTGTTTTAATTTTTTAAATCATGAGCCTATATTATTTTATAACAACAGTGGAAAACTCTTCTATAAATGGTGCTAGGATAATCGGATACCTGTATGGAAAAAGTGACACTTGATCCCTTTTATCTGATATCATACCTAACAAATGATTTCCAGGTGGATTGTAGATCTAAATGCCAAAGGCAAACAATGAAGGTTTTAGAAGAGAATAACTCTGGGAACTTGGGGTTAGGATTTACCCAACAGGGCATAAAAAGCAGTAATCATAAAGGAAAACACTGGTATCCCTGACTACATTAAAATTAAGAATTTTTATTCATCAAAAGATAAAATTAAAAGAGAATAAAAGACAGCCTACAACATACAAATAAACAAAGGGCTACACAAAGAACTTTCCTCCTGATAAGTAAGAAAAAGATCGACAACCAAGTGGGAAATGGGCAAGAAACTTGAACAGGGACTTTAGAAGAGAAAATGCCAAAGAAAAGGCGCTCAACCTTTCTATAAGTCAGGAAACATAGATTAAAACCACAGTGAGATGATCCTGCACACCTACCAGAATGACTAAATAGCTAACATCATAATGCTGAAAATACCAAGTGTTTACAAGTGTTTACATCTGGAACTCATATACTTTGCTGGAGGAGGGATATAAATTGCTACATCCACTGTGGACAATGGTTTGGCATTATCTAGCAAAGATGAACATATTATTCATTCTCTATGACTCAGCGGTCCCGTTTCTAGACATATACCCTAGAGCATAGTGTGTATGTGCATCAGAAGACCTGTATGAGAATAAGTAAATTATCTGTAAAAGCAAAAACTGGAAACAACCCAGAAGTTCAGCAAAAGTAGAATGGAGAAATAATTTTAGTACTTTAATACAATGGTACACTCTACTATAGTGAAAATAAAGGCACCACAGCTACATTAATGGTTCCTGAAACCACTGAGCAAAGGAAGACAGACTTGAAATAACAGAACAAAATCATGTCTTTTGGGGATGCATACAGTTGATCCTTATTATTTGAATATTCCATGTTTGTGAATTCACCAACTTGCTAAAATTTATTTGTAACCCCGGAATCAATATTCATGGTGCTTTCATAGTCATTTGCAGACGCATGCAGAGGGATGAGAAATCTGAGTCACTCTGAGTCACCTGATGCACACATTCCCATCTGAGGTCAAATAAAGAGATGCTCTGCCTTCCTGTTTTAGCCCTCTAGTGTTCCCATATGCAAGAAGGCTCTGATGTGCCTTATGGAGAAAACAAGTGTTTAATGAGCTTCATGCAGGCATGGATTATAGTGCTGTTGGTCATGAGTTTAATGTTAATAAGTCAACAATGATATTAAATAAGATGTTTTTAAACAGAAACACACATAAAACAAGGTTATGTATTGACCAGTGGACAAAAATGTTGTAACTAGAGGCTCACAGGAACCTAACCCTGTATTTCCCCTAGAAGAAATGATTTGGTATTCACTAATTCGGTGTTTGTGGTGACTTCACTGAACATAACTACTGCACCCAACAAATATCTGTATTTAAGGAGTAAAGATATAGATAAGAAAGAAATTTATTACTGTAAATGTCAGATTAGTGGTTACCTTTGTGGGAGGAAGAAGATTATGACAGGGAAAAAGAAAGCAAGAGATGGAGACACGTCTGGGTCCTGATGAGGCTGCACTTCTTAACTTTTTGGTGGTTATGTGGGTGTTTGCTAAATAACAATTTGTTAAGCTGTATATTTACATTTCATGCACTTTTTTATATAACAAAAAATATCTGCTGACCTATCTTAAAACATACTTATGGACAGTAAGCATATTAACATATTAACAGCATCCTCTGATGAGATTAAAGGTACTTTTTATTCTTTGTGATTTAAAAATATTGTCCACATTTTCTCGTTAATATATTATATTTTTAACAAAAATTAATAAATATTAATAGAAAAAATAACCTTTTTAATCACAAAAATGGCTACTTTTATTCTCTAGAGGAAGGATGTTTAATGGGGGCAAAATGACAGTTCGGTCTTTGTTGCACTAATCTGTGGTTTAGGTTACATAATACAGTTGGCAGCTCCCAACTATTTGGACTGCTCTTCTTTTTCAGTCAAATACAATCAACAAATATTTATTGAGCACCTTCCAAGTGCAAGAAGTAAATTTTCCATCTTGCTTTCCTCGCTGAGAAATCAGGTTGGCTCTTTTTAGAGACTTTTTTATTTTGGTAAACTTATTACAGAAATCAACAGCATCTTCCTTTCACCTGGGCATGGGGAAGTTGAGGGAGACATCTCCAATATCACACTCTGAGTAAGCTGGACAACATGTTAACAACACTGGTTGAAAGTCATTGGCCATCTGGCATATTTTTCTATATGGTCTGCTTTCAGGGACTATTTCGCCTTTGGACTAGGAAGAGGAAAAGGAGAGAAAAGGACTTAATAAGAATCTAAATGTGCACTGCTAAAACAAAGGAGTATCTAAAATTAGCAGCGGTGGCCGAAGGCATTTCAGCTTAAAAGTAACCCTGGGGAAAGGAGATTCCTTGAATATGCACCCTAAAATATTTCACTATGTTCAGAGCTTTCAGCAACAGAAAAAGTGCTTCTGATAAAGATAATGTCCAGGATGAAGAAGCTAAACTCCCACAACCCTACAAATCTTGGTCCGGATACCATGAAAGGCATATGAAGCAGAGAGATAAGGAGAAGTGAACTTTGATGAAAAGGCCAACAGTTTCTGAGGACTAAGCAAATAGCTGACTTCCCTTTAATTCTAGTGTTTATTGAATAGTCTAAACATATAGAAGATTGTTTCCGATCTGATTTTGACTCAAAAGTCATCTCTACTCCATTTATATCTTCCATGCCCGGCCTCGCTTCATCATGTCACCATGCACAAAACCCGCATTCACCCCATGACCATGCTACCTTCTACAATGGGCGGCTCAGCCTGCAGTGAAGAAATGAAATCTCACTAGACTTCATGGTGATTTTCTCCCCGTGTTCATTTGATTCTGAGGAGCTTATTGACTCTATTGGAAAAAACTCTAAATGATTTTCCAGCAAAGTCACCCTTTCCAGTGGAAAAAAAGAGTTTTTACATCTGTGAATAAAAAAACACACTGAAGAAAAATGATTTTTATATTCACCTCTAGTTCTTGTACTCCAGAACCAAACATCCACTGAGAAGTCAATGAAAACAGATACAGCCAAATACCATTAGCTCTGATTCCACAAAATTAAAATTTCTGTTGTTTTCCAAATATGAAGTAAATACAAATTACTCTGGAAATCCTCACAAATTTACAGTGTAAGGACGGTTTTCTACATAGATGCTTAACTAAAGAGGACCATTCTTCATGATCATTTCAAATGACCATGCATTTCAAATGTAAATCTGTTCATGTCATTTCACTGCTTTAAACACTTTAATACTCCTCCCTTGGTGCTGCCAGGATGAAGACCAAGGCCTTCTCACTAATGTAAGAACCTTTAGCCTGGCTTCTTTGCCTTTTACTGTTCCAATCCATCCCACTGCACATGGCTACATGAACCTCCTAAACACATAGCTTAATAAATAACTGTCGAATGAATAGCAATTCCCTGCTTATAAACTCCGCATTACCTACTGCATGTAGAATAAATTTCCTACTGTGGTACAGTGGAATATGTAGTCGCAGTTCATTACTGCCACCAGTTTCCCCACTCCCCTACTTCTGGTTCATTTGCAGAAGTTTTTCTCCACCCCAAGTAATAAAGGTGGGTCTAAAGTCCTACCAATTTCATTGTAGGGGCAGACATGTGATCCAAGCTGGCTACTCAAGTACCCCTTTCCCCTGGCCACAGTGATTGGGTCAAGGATGAACATTTAACTGATTACAATTCATCCACTGGGTCTAGTACATGAATGCTCTTCTTTTTGGATGCAAAACCTAAATGTACTGGCTTAGGGAGACGAGAGCTCTTTCCCCCATTATATGGCAAACATCTGTTTGCAAGTGAAGCTTTAAAAAATAAATAGAGAAGGGAAGAAGAGCCAAGTAAAATAATAATTTGGGCTCCTGGATCCAATTGTGTTGGAGGTTAGATCCACCCTGAGATTTCCCAAAATTATAAGTTTATAACTTCCACTTTTTCCTCAAGCTAGTTGGGTTTCTGTCATTTGAAAGTCTTTCACAATATGGTCCCAATGCTCTTCTTGTACACATTACTTGTCTTCATGTCCTCCGTGCCCTCCAAGTCAGCAACATTTTTCTTAAAGGGCTGATATTAAATATTTTAAACTTTGTGAACTAACAGAAAAAACTGAGGCTGTTTATGAGCAAAGTTCCTAAAAAAGCTTCAGAAGCTGGTCCACTTGTGCCATCTGTTATAAGGGAAACTAGAAACCACCTGTCTGTCTGCCTGAGCTCTGCTCTTATCAAGGAAGTTGTAATTACCTCTTTGGTGAAGGATTTGAATCATTACAGTAAATCCCTTATTCAGCACATACTGTATTAGGAAGGCGTTCTGACCCTAAAAACCCAGGTTTTTCTCCCCTCGCTCTCTAAAGATGCAGTAAAACCTCAGCTATTCAGAGCCTGGAGAGTGAAGTGTGCTATAGCCTTGTTTGTTACTCGACAATAAATATTTACTGCACAAATATTTACTGCGCATCTACTACATGGCAGGTGCTGCTGCAGACATTGGAAACAGAACAGGAAAAAGTGAAACGAAGCTTCTGCTCTCGAGCAGGTTATATTCAACTATAGTGAACTGCAAAGGAAGATGTGAGAACACAGACTGTGTAGAGGAAAAAATATCGAAGCTTTTATTTGCATATTTTATTTGATCCTTGCAAGCTTTGTATTTTATATATGTTTTCTGATGTGCATAATATAACCGTTAGTAAGGTACCTATTTATACTCTATAAAAAAGTAAATAACAACAACAAACACATTAAAAATTAAAAATGGATTTACCTTTTGACCCATTGCATTTCTAGGTATTTATCCAAAGACAATCAAAACAATAATTTGTAAAGATCTATACACCCCTATGTTCATGGCAGCACAATTTACAATAGCCAAGATATGGAAGCAACCTAAATGCCCATCAAGAGATGACTGGATCAAGAAGTTATGGTTCATATATACAATGGAATATTACTCAGCCATTAAAAAAATGAAATCCTACCATTCACAACGACATGGATGGACCTAGAGGTTATTATGCTGAGTGAAATACATCAGACAAAGATAAATACCATATGATTTCACTTATATGTGGAATCTAAGGAACAAAAAGAACAAATTAATCAAAAACAGACTTACAAATATAGAGGGCAATGTGGTGATGACTAGAGGGGAGGCGGGTTGAGGGCTGGGAGAATGGGGTGAAGGGTTAAAGAAGTACAAATTAGTTGTTGATAGATGGGCACGGGGATGGGGAGCATGGCATAGGGAATGCAGTTAGCATTAATGTAAAGGCTAAGTGGAGAGCCAGAGGAGAGAAAGAGCAATCAGGGGGATCGTTTATAAACTATATAAATGTCTAACCAATGTACTGTATACTCGAAACTAATAATGAAATAAAATTTAAACTGAAAAATAAATTTATCTTTTAAATCAGTTGTCTCCAAAGTAGAGGTACACACATCTCAAGGGAGAATGCAAGATGATCCCATGGGATCGGGAAAGAAAATAATAGCATTATTTTATAGGTGAAAAGAAAAAAAAAATCTTTATTTTTTATGTAGAAACAATAAAAAAGTAATTAAGCTTAGAAAAAACAAACAAACAAACAAACACATATTAGAGGTACGTGCCCCAAATATTTTTCTGATAATACTTTAGTGATCAAAAACTGTTCTCCCTCTCATTCTCTCGCTCCCCCTCTGTGTGTGTAACACACATGACAAGTAAATAACCAAATAAGATCATTCCAGATGCTGTTAAGAGCTATGGAACAGGGAGATGTGAAAGCAAGTGCCTGTGTGGGAAAGGGAGGGTGGGGGTGGTCTAGGGTCTGTGGATGGGCCTGCTTTTTTCAGGAGTAACATCTGAACTGAGACCTCAACAAAGTAGAGTGCTCAGGGTTCATTTTCTTAAATGTCAGTGCATCTTTTTACTTTTATTTTAACTATCTGGGACTAAAACAAAAATTAAGGCCCATTTCCTCCTAAGCTCCCTCACAGTCTTTTTGCTTCATCATAGTGCTTTTCCTAGAATAGAGTGTGGACTTAATGGAAAGGGTTCTATTTTGAAGGGAAAAAACGATTGGAAGATCAGTAATAAATGCTGTCCTGGTTGTAGCACAATTCCCAGTAGTGGCTGGTGACAGCAAAACGTACTTTTCTTACAAGAAATTGTTTCCTGGTAAAACTAAAAAGTCATCCTGCTCAGAGAAACAAATGTTTGCCTTTTCGGTGACAACTCTATGAGCCCTTAGAAAAGTGTCTTGCTTGTTCCTTTGAGAAGAAAGGAATTAGATAAGCCACAAACAAACAAACAGCATGGAGACTGCTCTTCTTTGTGCTAGCTGCCACATCTCCAGATCTCTACAGACCAAGCCCGAGGTTAAATACCCCAGTTATCACACCTCTGTTTTCTAGGTCACTCTAACTTTCACTATCTGAAGTATAACATCTCTGAAGTTTTACACACTCTTTGTCAGTATATTTGTATCAATTCGGTTACAAAGATATTCAGTATTATAAGCCCATTCAGTTCCGTTCAGAAGTCACCAGTCTATATTTTCAAATACGCCCACCTAAAATGTGAGGACGAGCCTTCTGCAATGCCATTCCCCGATGCCCACACCATGTCTCTGTCCGCTTTTCCTTCTTATTGTCACCCAGGTTCTGCATCTACTTAACCTTCTGTCATTCTCCCAGGAAACTATGGAAAGGAAAGGAAAATCCTCCTCAGGGAAGAATACTGCAAATCACAATTTAGCAAATTACAAAAAAAATGAAAGGAAATAAAATGTGTTTTTCAAAATGAAAAGTCTTCACACCGTTAAGTAATTAACAGCGTACAGCTGGGCTGGTGCCTAAAAAAACTGTATTTTTAAAATGCTGTCCTCACTTCTTCCCCCCACCCCTAATCCTGGCAATCCTAAAAAGCAAGCAGAAATGGGAACCCCTGAGCCTGGTTTCCGCAGGGCTCCACGTCAGCTCTAGAAATTACCAGACAATGTGAACACACCAAGTGTTTAGCAGCAACCTTTGTGATTATTCTGTTCCTTTAAAGTTTTGGATTTATTTATTATTGGATTTTCTTATTATTTTTGGCTCAGCAAATACATGTAAACTTATCCCCTGAATTAATAAACTCTCAGTGCTAATCTGTGATTTGGTCAAAAGAACTGAAGGAGTTCTGAGAAGGATCAGTTTACGCTGGAGTACTTTGGGGAAGTTTCCCTTGAGTTGGAGTGTTCCCATTTTCCATTTCGGGTTTAAAATTAAGGGTGCTGTGGTCATCCTTGCAGCTGGGACAGGAGAGTCAATGTCAAGGACAAAATGATCCCCCACTCTGCTGAGACAATATGTAGCAACAGCACAAAGTCTCGCCTCTAAAAGAATAGCTCCCACTGGTAGAGAGTGATTATGACATGCCAGGCTCTGGGCCGAGCATTTTTTGCCACTGACTCGTCCCAATAACCCTGTGAGGGCTGGCTGCCCTGATTCTGTAGAGGAGTAAGCAGAAAGTTGGAAAAGGTAAGTAATTTTTTAAGAGTCAGAAATTGGTGCCGGGACTGAACCGAGGCAGCTGATTCCGGAACTCGGACTCTCGTGAACGCCTGCGTCCAGTGCTGTTCTCTGGCCTTGCCTCCGAGGCTCCCTAACAAGTGTCCAGCACACATACATCACAGGCCTGGTGGACAGACAGGGGCTGGGCCTGAGGCAAACAAAGCGAGCCAACTTAAAGGGGATTTGCCCGAAGTGCCCTAGAACCTGTTGAAATAGGTAAAAATCCAGTTCCAAGATCTCATAAATGCGCTTTAAGAGAAAACTTAAAAAATAGTTTGGAAGCTTCTCACTACTTTCATGGGTTGTCTATTTTCAGAGAATACCCGTCATAGTAAATAAACTGACTTCTAAATAAAAACAATATCCTTAAGGATAGTGACTTAACAGTTATTTAATTGCAGGAGTCTGGGGTCAGACAGCCCTCCAATACTGGTTTGAATAGTGGTTCTGCCACTTACTGGCTAGCTGTATGACCTTGGGCAACTTAACTTCTGTGTCCTTTATTGTCCTCCCCTGCTTTAAATGGGGATGATTAATAATACCTATACCTCATAAAACTGGTGAGAATGAAAGGAGATCATACATATAATATACTAAGTATATTAAAGCTTATAGACAGTAAGTGTTCACTAAATGGTAGCTGTTATGATTAGCATATGCTTGATTTGTCTTTAAAAAATGGTTCTTCTATTTTAAAATGAGAAGTGGCCTTAAGGACAGGGTACTTACACCATCTTTAAGTCCTAAGGCACTGATCGAAACAGAAGTTAAAATGAAGAGAAAACAGCACCATCGCCTTACCAAAAAGAAAAAGAGAAAAAGTAATAAGCCTCTAGGGCTTTCGTCCGAGGATAATTTCGCCTGCTTAGCACAGCCCTGTTACTTGTGTCTGCACAGCAAAGCCCCCAACGGAAAACACAAAGAGGCAAGTTCACAGGCGTTCAGGTTGTGTTACCAGTGGCAGATAGGTACTCAGGTATCAAATAACCTGTTCCTGAAGCCCAGAATTTCATGTTCAAGTGGAGGTGTCAATACTGAGCTCTGGATCTTAATTAAGGCCCGGTCTCTTTTTCCAGGTCAGGCCAACAGGAGTTGTCTGTTTTTCCATTGGCTGTCAGAGAAAACTGGTGGTGTCACGGAAATGCTTGATGTTGCAGAAAATGGGCCTGGGAAGATGAGAGAACAGGCACTACCTACCAGCCCACACTCATTCTGGGTGTGTCAGTGGAGAGGCTCTGAATTCCGGGGTGCTCCTGTGGACAGCTTCCTGAGAAGCCCACCTGGAGAGGGCAGGTTGGGGGACAGAGTCGTAGGGTAATACTCCTTCCTTGGGGTAGGTCTTCTTCCAAGGAAGGCTCCACGCTCTTAAAAGCAGCACTGCACAGGTTTTATACAGATGCTACAGGAATGATGCTGCTCATTCTTAAAATATTCTGTAAGGTGAGCAGCAAAGATCTGCCAGAACTAAGTGGACTAGGAAGGCTGGGTTGGATCCTTGGACATTAGGATGCAATAAGTTGCTGAATTTCTTGGGGTGACAGGTGGGCTATTTCTACAGCTTCCTTCCTGTCTTTTGCATCTAAGCCATCGACCTGTCAACATCTAACTTCCCCTCTCCCTGTCCTCACTTCTGCCAATAGACTATGTACTGGTTCTTTAAACAGTGGGGGCTCTTTTAGGAAGGTAGGCCTAGAGAAGACATTGAGAAACTTCCCACAGGAAATGCAAGGTCAAGTGGGAAGAGCAAGGGCCATGGCAGGTAAAATGAGGGTGGGAATCCTTATGATTCCACCTCACTTCTTTTCTCATCTGAAAACGAGAGAAAATATTACCCCAAAGGGCCTCTGTGAGGACTGAGCTGGCATATATCTGGCTGGGCACCGTATCTGGCACATAGAAAGTGTCTCAACATAATAGCAAGTATTGATACTTATTGAATTTGATAAATTAGTAAAGAAAAGGAATAAATAACAATGCGAAACTAATCAGGAAGAAAAATGCCAGGCACCTGTTTAATTCAAATATTCAAAGCCAGCTTACTTTTTCTCCCCCTCTCCCCCACCTAATTTTTGATATAAAACAAAACAAGAACGACAAAAAAACAAAGGGGAGGGATGTCCCATAATATATATTTTATGCATATTTATTTTCTAAAAGATATAAATAAAATTCATTGTTTCTCTTTCTAGCCATAAAAGCAATTTGTATCAACGTAGAAAACAAATAATAATAGGCAAAAACCCAAACTAAACGACCCCCCTTCCCCAAATTAAAAACAGAACTACCATATGATCCAGCAATTCTACTTCTGAGTATTTATCCAAAGAAAATGAAAACACTAATTCAAAAAGACAGCTAGCTGCACCTCCATATTCACTGCAGCATTATTTACAATAACCAAGACATGGAAACAACCTAAGTGTCCATCAATAGATGAATGGATAAAGGAGATGTGGTGTATTTATACACTGGAATATTAATCAGCCATGAAAAAGAATGAAACCTTGCCATTTATAACAACATGGATGGACCTTGAGGGCGTTATGCTAAATGAAATAAGTCAGACAGAGAAAGACAAATATCCTATGATCTCATTTATATGTGAAATATTAAAAGAAAAGAAAAAAAAAGCTGAGTTCATAAATACAGAGAACAGATTGGTGGTTGTCAGAGGTGGGAGTTGGAGGGTGGGTTGGTGAAATGGGTAAAGGGAGTCAAAAGGTACAAACTTCCAGCTATAAAATAAATAAGTTACGGAGATGTAATATACAGCATGGTGACTGTACTTAAAATTACTGTATTGCATATTTAAAAATTACTAAGAGAACAGATCTCCAAAAAATATTATCACAAGAAAAAAAAATGTGTAACTATGTATAGTGACAGATGTTAACTAGAGTTATTGTGATCATTTCACAATATATACAAAAATTGAACTATTATGTTGTATGCCTGAAACTAATATATGTGTCCAATTATAACTCAATAAAACAAAACAAAACAAAAAACTAAACAAACCATCAATATTTCCACCATAAACTACCACTGTTAACACGTTGATGGCTGTTTTATGGGTACATATACATGTCCTATGTGTACATATACATCCATATGCATTTTGTTTGGTGCATTAAAATGGCGCTATAATTCATATAATTTTTATTCTGCTTTTTTTATCAAAGTAGTTAATTATGAAAATATTCCTATGCCAATAAAATTTATCAACGGCATAATTTTTAATAGTTGCATTGCAGTCTATGGCTGTGTGATAATTACCAAATCATCACCATTGGTAGACATTTCATTTCTTTTCTTTTTTTTTGCTATTATGAATAATACTGGGATAAAAGTCCATCTACCTTTGCATATATCTGTAATTATTTCCTTATGATGAATACTAGAAATGCAATTGTTGAGTCAAAGGGTAAGTCCATTTTAAGGCTTCTGACCCAAATTTCCACACTGCTCCCAAGAAAGGTCATGCTGTTTTATAACCCCAACCACAGTGGGGCAATTTGGCCTCACACATGTTCCTTCTACCCTGCCCTCTTCGGCCCCTTGGGTATATGGACTTTTTTTGCTTCTGTCAAATGAGCTGACCAAGACTGCTAAGACAAAAGTGGAGCTGACTTAATCCAGGTTCAAACCACTCCTCTGAAATAAATGAGAGCTCCCAGGGGAGGCTGCTCTGAACCACTGCAGTGTCTCGGAACAAGGGGCTTGGTGAGAGAAAGGAGGGTGAGGTTTGTTCTTCCTCAGCCTCTTCCCTCGAATTGAGAATCACTGGCTTCCTCCAGTCTATCAATCAGCAAGCCGACTCTGAACCCTGAATTACGGCAAGAGGATGAATGAGCTTAAAGTAGGGACACACATACTGAGCACAGAGCACAAACACGCACACAGACACTGCCTTCACACCTCCGGCTACAATGCTGAAGACACTCGTGGCAGGTAAAATGTCCTTTCATAACCCTCATGGAATCAAGGGGGAATGTTCCTTACTCATTCCTTTTTTAGAAGAGAGAAAAGAGTATGCAATAATAAATTAATGTGAATTGGAGACTTGAATATTTGTAATGAGCATTTCCATTTCAGCTAATTAAAGAAAGGTGTTCTTCACCCTCCAATGAGCAGGAAGGGACAGCTGGCATTTTGGAGGTGGCAAATTCCTCCTGAAAGATCAATGTTGTCTCTGTATTTGATAGACTGATCTGGTCTAAGGTTTATTTGTCGAAACAGATAATGTAATATTCAAACCATGAGCATGTACACACATGCACCTTTTCCCTTAACCCTTTTCCTCTGTGAAACTTTCAGAATATGAATGCCTTACACCCTTATTCCAGAGTTGGAGTTTCTGACCGGGGCAAAAGGACTTCAAACAATGTGGCTACCATAGGGAAAGGAAGAGAAGCAGAACAATCTTTAAGAATTATAGATTATCCAGAATTCTAGTGAAACTAAGAAAATGGAATCCTTCCCCAAGTCCCTTCTACCATTCCCCCATCGGGATCTATGGCTGCTTACAAGGACAACAGGAAGAAGCTCGTTTTGACATCTGCAGGGAGCAGGGTCACTCTGGGAAGCCTCGAGGCTTGCCCTGGCATCTGCAGACCTCTGCAGGACACCTGGGAGTGGGTGAAGGAAGCCATCCCCCTGGTTTGCCTTGGCCCATAGCCAGAGGTGCTGAGCGGCGCGGGAGTTTCCACTGTGGATGCTGCGGCTGCTTTCTGGGTAACGCACAGAACGTGTGGGCAGGGAAGAGCTCGAGAAATGAGCTGTCTGGGGCCTACTCATTCTGCAAGTTGCTCCCCAGCAGATGACAGACGGTAGGTGAGTTTTGCAACTGCTCAGGATGGGGTAAACTCCCGGTGTGTTAGCACCAAAGCCCAGGGCCTTGTGTCTGAGAACAGTAGCTGAGATGAAGTAACAGTAGTAATAGTTAACACTGACTGTGGGTTCATTAAAAAGCAGACCCCAGAATGCTTTGCTCTCATGATCTCCTCAGCCCCCATAACAAGCCCAGCAGGTGAGACCTTGTATATCTGGTGTTGTGGAAAAACAGAAAACCTTCTAGGACATTTTACTCTGGGCCTACACCAACCGACCTGCTGGCCCTCATCTCCGCAAGTCCTCAGCCAAGCACTATGTTTACACATGTTCTGTGAGGTTATGTTGCCGCCAGAAACAGTCCAAATACCCCTACAGGCCTTATCTAGGAAAAGAAATTGGCTTATGTGCCACTTTAAAATGACATGAGGCATAAGGAGAATAACTCTAAAATCAAAGTAGCCAACCTGCTGTCAAGGCGTTGAGTTTAGGTGGAATCAACAAAACTGGATGATCACGGGCCTGTCAGAGTTCTTAGCAACTGGTAGCATCAACTTACCAAAGAACCTGTGTTATAAAGGATCAGATAGACTATGATTAAGCAAGGACTATATCTTAAAAAAATAGTTTTCTTGACATGATTTATGGAAATTACTATTTACGTAGGCTCCGTTTGAGAATGGGGTGGCTAAAGATAGAGAGAATATTTACCTACGAACTGGCATGGCCAGGCCACCATACAGAGAGTGCAAAAGATTTGTCTCTATTTCTAGGAAACTTCAGGACATTGTGGCCTGACACATTTGGTGACGAGTATATAAAATCAAATGTGAATTATATCCTAGGACAATTACCTAAGGTGGATGAGAACTTATCTTGTACATCTTCTGTGTTAATCACAGGTTTTAGATAAAAGAATTCTTAGCTCATTAATGAACCAAGTTTAATTTAATTTAATTTAATTTTTTTAAATGGATTCGTTCAATGAATGGTTATAAAGCATCTACTCTGAGCCAGGCCTTGTCCTAGGTGCTGGGGACCCTGTGATACAGGACAGGATGGGCCTTACTCGCATGGGGCTTGCCGCGTTTTGAGGAGAGACAGAAAACAAGCTGGTGAAACAAGATTTCAGAGGGAAAGTGCTATGGGGAAAATAAAACAGGGTGATGTAGTAGACAGTGAGGAGTGGGGTCAGAAGGATCAGAGCAGGGTGGGGCTTTGAGGATCAGGGCAGAATCTTCTAATGCAGCAGGAACAGGTGTTGCTAAGGCCCTATGCCAAGAATGAATTTGGTTTGTATATGGAACAGAATAAGCACAGG
Organism: Pteropus alecto; assembly: GCF_000325575.1. Taxonomy (NCBI): domain Eukaryota; kingdom Metazoa; phylum Chordata; class Mammalia; order Chiroptera; family Pteropodidae; genus Pteropus; species Pteropus alecto. Next base: position 3,110,598 of record NW_006443124.1, read on the forward strand.
AGCATGGCAAGCATGGGGGACAGCTCTGTGATGTGAGGTCAGGGAGGTTAGGTAAGTAAGGACTAGACCATGTACTCAAGATAAACAGGTTAGATTTTATTCTATGTGCAAGGCACTGGAGAGTTTAAACAATTTCCTGAATCTAAGGTACTGCTAAACGTGTGATATGTTTATAAAATTAAAAGTGAAACTAAAACTAAAAACGAAACCCCCGGAAAATCTTAAAGATAGTATCATATCCTAAATGGGGGCCAAAATTCCACTTTTTCCAAAACTGAATGTCCAGAAATCCTTTTCCATGTATTCTGTGTGTTTACTTCACTCATGTAAAAAACGATTTTTATTACTACGTTCCAGACACTGTGCTGGGTGCTGAGGAGATAAAATTGAGAGAACATCATTGACCCACAGAGAATGAGACAGACAAACACCCAGCTGATGACAGCACACTATGCTCTACTGGGGTAAGTGCTTCCCCAACGTGCTGGGGTTACCTCACCCAGTCTAGGATGGATAATCAGTAAAGACACTGTGAAAGAAGTGATGTTTAATAATAGCACATCATCTCCCTGGAGGTGAGAAGACACAGGGCAAGGTTAGGAAGTAAAACAAGTTCAGTAGGGCCCAACAGGAGAGTTTCAACAGAGTCTATGGTATCAAACCCGGTGGATTGCCCAGGGCCTTTAAAAGTACTCTGCAGTTTACAGTATCCATGGGGCCCATCAGAGACTTTGGAGTGGGTGGGGGGAGTGTGGTGTTCAAGCATGCACATTAGAACAACCCCAAGGGTTGAAGTATAGAGAGTGAGCCGGAGGGACCAGTCAAGGGTCAAGAGGACCAGATGGGCAAGGCTTGGGTGAGGGTGGGGGCAGCAAGGATTGAGACAAATGGTTGATGCAAGAGAGGCAGAATTGACAGATCTTGATCACTGAAGAGAAGTCAGTGACTAAAAAAAAAAAAAACAAAGGAGAGTAAAGGAAGCTAGCCAGGTTTCCAGGCACCAGCCAGGAAGTGGTGGAATTCATGGAAACAGAAAGTACATGGTAAGGAACAGGTGTGGGTGCAGGGCAGGGAGAGGAAGCCTGCCTGTCACCTGGCATTGGGGCTTGGCAGACAGTGGATATGAAGAGGCAGAAGATGAAGATCAGGGATGTGGACAGTCTTTGGCACGTTGCTGGTGACTGGAACCATAGAAAGGAATGCGATCAATTTTGAAGAGTTAAGAAAGATTTAAAACCAGACTCTGAGAAAAAACAACTTTTAAGGAGAATGGAGCCTTCGGAAGAGACAGAGAGAACAAGAAAATCAGAGTGTAGTGTCTCCAAAAAACAAGCAAAGGGAGGGCTTTAAACAAAGGAGGCCGTAGACCTGATGTTGCCAGAAATCAAGAAGGTGAGGCTAAGCGGGGTCTGTGAGGTCTGACAGGGAGGTCACTGGTGACCTTGGTGAGAGCAGTGCCAGCAGGTAGGTGAGGATAAAAACCCAGGCTGAGTGGGAAGGGAGGAAGGAGGGAGGCCTGTATTTAGTCTCAAGAGTAATGATGACAAAAATCAGCATAGGATTTTCCCCATATTACAAATCAAATGTGAATTTTTTCCCCTAAACATTGGATATAACTCTATATTTTGAAAATGAGAAATAAAAGGGCCATTTTGGAGAAAAGTACCTCAGGCAAGTAAGTGTCAAAGAAACCTTCCCAAGATTCATCTTGCCAAATGTCTTCTGGAGTAGGCTGGAGCTAATGACTCTCACTCACTCCCAGTGAGCCAAGCCCCAGGTATAGGGAAGATGATTCTGGGGTGCTAGACTTCAACCACAGCTCACTATGTCTGTTCTGAGCAGCAAGGGCAGAATTCAGGAGAGGTGATCACAGCCAGCAGGCCAGAAAGTCACAGTCATGTGGCTTTGCCTCATAGGCACTCATGGGCTGGTCCAAGAAGAAGATAGTGTTTATACTCGGGGCCCCACAGCTCTCTCCTCCCTGCCTCCCTTGCTCTTCCACCCAACAACTTTTTGGTAAAAGCCACCTTAATGATAGGAAAGGGACTGGATGGTGAAGAGAAATAAAATCCAGTCTCAGCTCTTGAGGAGCTCACGGTCCAGTGGGGAGACTTGGTATCTAAACAGAAGGGAATCCTGCCTTTAGTTCCGTGAGTGTGGCGGGCTTAGCAGCCTAGCCATATGATAGATTTTTCAGTCTGCCACAAACCAACTATGTGACCTTATGCAAGGCAGATTATCTTTCTGAGCCTCAGTTTCCTTACCTAAAAAATGAGGTCATTAACAACCTCTCTCCTGGGTAAATTGTGAGTGTATGTGAAGCCCTTAGCTCAGTGTCTGGCACCAAGGGGGCCCTTGATGGGTGTCAGCAGCTGTTGTTAAGTATAATGACAGAAATAAGCACTGGCTGTGGAGATAGCACTGAAAAGTGGCAGCTAGTGCAGTCAAGGGCGAAGGGGTCAGGGAAGGCTCCCTGGAGGAGCTCAAGTGCATCTTCAAAGGGACAACAGATGTCAGCAAGTGCAGGAAGGAGGAGGAAACACCAGGCAGAGGGAACTACAATCTCTCATTTTCTATGTTTCTTCCAAAGTTGTTAACCCCATACATTGAACACCATGCTGTCTTTTCTGGGTTTTGATTCAATAGGAGGAACCCAGGACTTGGAATCGGAAGGTCCAGGCCTGACCAGCAGCCTCCCAGCAGCTTAAGACTGCCACACACCGAATGGGCCACTTAGTACCTCCCAGCCTGTTTCTCTCATTCACAAAATGTAGGCACTATCTGCCCTCACTCTTTATTCAGTCTGTCTATATTTATCAAATACCTATAAATAGCACTGTCAAGTGCCAAGGAAACAACAGTGAACAGGAAATGGGCCTGGGTCTGAGGATAGTCACAGCTCAGTGCAGAAATCACAGAAGTTAATGAGCAAATGTAATACGGTATGCAAAATGCTGATTGGGGTTAATGCAAAAATCGAATAAAATATCTGTATGAAATGGCTCTGAAAACTGGGAAGCACTATAAACATATTTTGTAGTATTACTCTTCTTAACAATAGTGCCAGCCAGATTCTAAATCTCTCAGGAATTTTTTCAAATTTCTGGTCTCGTGATGGCACCTTTTTTCCAAGGCAGCTATGGGTCAATGTATATATTAAATACATGTATATGTCTGCTATATATACGCTGTCATTGCCAGGTTCTCTGTGCTCTGGTAATCAACTATGACAGAGCGTCCGCCTTGGTATTCAATAAGGTCTGCTCACACTGGGGAGCATTATGGTTGGTGACTTCATATACATTTCACAGATCCAAACCCTATAGGCTTAGGACGTGGCCTGAGATGCTGATTCTTTTGTTCAGCATGCACTTTGTGCCAAACAGCAGCCAAGCACTGTTCTAGGAGGCGAGGGGTACAGAGAAAAACAAGATGGACCCTGGTCCAAAGATGATCAGTTTAGTGAAAAAGACACTTGGACACCAATATGCTGAGGTGTTATGATGAATGCTGTACTGTACATAATTAGAGTGATCACCCAAACCAGGACAGAGAAGGAGGAGAGATGCTACTAAATTCATACCTGGGCTACAGACATAACAGGCAAACAGATATATAGTCCCTAGAGAGACTACAGAGGTCAGTTTTTTGTTCAAAATAGTTAAGAGATGAGTGCCAGAACTAAAGCATATTATATTGTGGCTTAATTGGATATAAATCACATTTTAGCTTTCCATGAAACTAGTTATCTCCTTTTCATATGGAATTTTCTTTGCATATTAGACCCTAAAGGCATTTGTGGATTCTGAGATTATGAGCTGAAAATTGCATAAGGATGATAATCAAATACCTAAGCCTTTTTCCATGGCAGAAATTTACATTATGGTATTGAAATTTAAGTTTCCATGCCACTGTTACACTTCTGGCTAATGGCTTCCACTTAAAGTTTATGTTAAACAGCCAGTTCCTCAGGCTCCAAATGAACCATCTTTCCGAGTGCTTTTTAACATAAACGTCTAAAAGCATTCTCCAAGACATCACAGGGCTAATCCAAAACAATTTCTCATTTTTAGACTGGCTCTTTACATCCAGTGGTAAAAGGACTTCTACTCTAATGTGCATGAGCATGGAGGTAATATTCCTGGTAAGATAAACTGAATGAAGGATGAAAAAAAGCCTTGGAGACATCCATGTTAGTGTTTGGAAGTCACTATCCTGCCTAAAGGGGTCCCCTGCCAAGCCTGTGGGTAATTCCTCACATTAAATTTACTTTCAAAGTACAGTCCCATTGGATGAACTCTCACCATCTATGGAGTAAGCATCTGTTCACAAATAAGAAACTAGACTCGGTGAGTCTCTTATCCATAGTCTCATTAGCCAGATAACATGACTTTTCATCTTTCTTAAAAGACAAATGCTTGGCCAATCTTTGGCTTAGAGGAGAAGACATACATCTCATAAAGATGATTCCGTCTCATTTCACGTGCTACATTTCAGATGAAGAACTTACAAAATGAAGGGAAAAAGTCAGAGTTGTTTTAAAAAAAGGTCTCATGCTAGCTCTCTCCCAAACCTAAAAAAAAAAAAAGAATCAGAAAGAAACTCCAACCTGTCTTTGCAAAAACACACACACAAAAAATTCCTTCTTCCCCCTACTAAGTATATTAAACAGTATAAAAATTTCTAGACCAGGTATGTTTTAGGAATCTTCTACATCCTGTCTGGTATTCATTATTCTTCATAAGAGGACGTGTATAATTCTTTTCGGCTTTTTCAATTAAACACTAAACATGTTCAGAAAAATTTTTTTCTGAACATTTCTGAAAATAGATACTTGCAAAAGGAAAATATCATGCTAAGTTGAGCCATGGCAGACATCTTTGCCTTCACGGTAAGATATCAAACATTTCCTTCGGTGTCACCAGAGTACCTCAGTCCTCCATCTTCAGGCACTCTCTAAGAAGTCTGCTTATTCTTCTTGAGTTACCTTTCATGGTGTTTACTCTCATGAGTTACTTTTCATGGTGTTTACCAATCCTTTTGATCATTAACTGTAAGTCCTACCAGCTGCAAGCATGACTCTAGAATCCTATGTTTTTACTGGTTTAAAATAACACTACCACTTAGTCACTTGTGAAACACCAAAAAGTAAAAGTTTGCCCTTATGTCACCTAAACAGCCTTACAGGTGACAGAACTTTTGGGTTCCTTTTACATAGGAAAGAAAAATCTTTTAAAGAGTTAGACCAACGGATATATTCTGAGCACATAGGTTCTCTGGCATCCTTCCTGTAGCTCCATATCATATTTGAAATGTAGTTAAATCACAGGTTTACACTAAGGCTTGCTTATCTCTGATAATGGGCTTGCACACATATCAAAGAACCTGCCCAGGTGTACTTATCAGCCTCTGACAGGTATGAAGCTTAGGAATCCAATATAGGACTTTATTGCTTACTTGGTTAGAAACTCTGATGTAGGATATCAGCAAGTATTTGGATGAGGGTTCCAATTACTTATGATACTAGGTAATCCTATATTGCTACAGGCTTGCCTGGTTATAAACTACAGCTTTAAACTACTCCTATGGTGGATAATTCACAACCATGGGATAGAGATATATGACTCTATCTATAAATAAAATATGTGAAAATCCTTCAACTTGTTTGGTGAATAGGGACGTTTTTCTCTTTATTTTTTTTATATTAATCTATTGCTTTGAAAAATTCAAACATTATAAAAGGACATCTGCATATAAGGGTAGATAGGAAAAAAATAATAAGTCTCCCTTTCCACTGACCCCCTCTCCAGAAGTAACCATTTTTATGAGTTTTTATTTTTTCTTCTAAAGATATTACATGAACATACAGGCTTGTGTTTGTGTGTGTGTGTGTGTGTGTGTGTGTGTTGGGAGGTGGAGAGAGAGAGAGAGCGGGGAGGGGGAGAGACAGAGAGAGAGAGAGAGAGAGGGAATGTCAGGAGTTAGGCAGAGCTGATTCAAATAGCTTCTGACTACATGTATCAAGAAAAGAGAGAGAGAGAGAGAGAGAGAGAGAGAGAGAGAGATTGATTCTCCTCTCTTTAAACACAAATAGTAGAAAGTTATTCACATTGTTCCAAACATGGCCTGTTTTCCTTAACACTATATGCTGGAGCTTGCTCCCTCAGTACCTGAAGAGCTGTCTCCTCATTCCTTTTAGTAGTTACGTAGCATCTCACTGTAGAGATGTGCGACGACTTACTCAGCCAGATCCTTACCCATGAACATGTAGGTTGTTTCCTATCTTTTGCTTTTGAATAGCACAAAATCTCAGAGCTGGAATAAGACAGAAGAAGAGGTATTATATAAATATAATACCTTTGTCCTACCTACTGCCATCTTTCTTTTAAAAAAGTACTGATGTCTAAACAACATGGAGAGCCTATTTGGAACAAATGGATGTTAGCCTTCCTGCTGCTTTACACACCAGAAGATGAAACTTCTCTCTCTCCTAGAGCTGAGGACTGGTTTCTAAAGCTAATGAGGTTGAGGTGTGGCCATACGCAGCTGCTGAATCCTGGGAAGAGGAGCTACTTAGCTTTGCCAAAACCCAATTCGTTGTGTTGGGTGGACTGGCCTCAGTATCTAGGCAGCCTCCGCCAAACAAAAATTCTCTGCAGGATAAATCTCTTAGGTTAGGGAAACCTAGTGTGGAATCTAGGTCAAGGTCATCTCTCTCTTCCATGCAGAACTCTAACTCTCTTGGGGCTCTAATTTAGGACTTACCGCCACAGCCTTGGACGAAAATATTCCCGAACAGTAAGGTGGTGAAAAATGTGTGGAGCTGAACTGCCAGGACTTTGGGCAAGTTTCTTAACCTTTCAATGGCTCAGTTTCCTCTCCGTAAAATGGGGAAAGTATTTCTTACCTCAGAGGGTGGTTGTGAGGTAGCTAAAATAATGCATATATAAATTTCTAAGCAAAGTGCCTGAACTTAGAAAATGTTAACTATTATTAATAAAACAATCCAAAGCCACATTGTTTTTCTTTTGAGAAACATCTTGGCCCCACCCAAAAATACATCTGTTGTGAATTCTGGCCTCGGGTGAGCCTCCAGTCCCCTGACTCTTTCCATGCCCATCCCCCGGCTCCCCCGCCCCCGCACCGTTTCCAGCACACCCCGCAGAATAGTTTGTCATTTCTTGAGCACACACTATTTTTGTTTCCTTGTTGAGCTTGTGCAGTTCCATTTATCTACAGTGCCCCCCATCTTCGCAAGGGTAACTTTTACTCACCTCCCAAGATGTTGCTCAGAGGGTAAAGCTAAGTGTCCTTCCCCTGGATCGCACTGTGCCCTGAGCCCATCTTCCTTGCAGGACTGTCATACCACTCAGAAGGGACCTGGGAGCAGGTTTTCATAGGTGCTGAATACAAAACGCCCAGCACCGTGTTAGCACACCATAGGCACTTGGTAAGTGCTTGCTGAATTCAAATGAGCCCCCTGGAGACAAGGATTCTGGTCAGCCTATTTAATTTCCTCAATAAAACAATCTATGCCTCTGATATCTTCTTTTACACATGAGTATCTGCACTTTAGGTGTCTATACTCCTAAAAACCTCAATTTAGAATTACCTGTCATGTAGCTCCTGTCAAAAGTATGGCTGAGGCAACTGACAGGGAGAATTCCTCTAAGAAGGATGCTGCCTTACACCCATCATCCTTGTAACCGGGCAGATCACCCAGAAAACCACATGCTTTGTCTATGTTTCTTCTACTCCTTGCACCATAGTAAAAAGGACTTTCCAATTCCTCAGCTTAGCATTATACTCTACATTTAATCAGAACCAGTAGAAGAAACAGCTGCAGATAGAGAGACTGATTTCTTTTTTGCATAAAACTGTTATGGAAGATGTAGTCTATTGTGCTATTCAAAATCTTTAATACAGAACTCATATGACAAATTAATATTAAACTTTGCAACTCTTGGTGAATTGGTATGCTTCCCTTGAGTAAATGACTGAACTATACATTCCATCATATTTTTCTCTTCTTTGCTATGACTGCTAGGTAGCTCAGGGAAGTTTGATGCAGAATACTTTCTATTCTCTGCCTTTGTTATGCTACTGTTATCTTTTATTCCAATTTTACTCTATGTGTATATTATGAAAAAGAGTAACGAGCCTCACGTGTTTGGTTATCAACAATGCTCAGAGAACAGTTGTCAACAGATACCTGGCACAGGTAACAATTGCTTGCACTGTCACCCAACTGTGCTTGAAACACGCACACACCCATATAGAACTTGTCAGCACACAAAGACTTGAAATAAAAAACAAATGCCTGCACTTAGTAAAGGCTTGTAAGTCCTGAAAATGCTGGCCTAGTTTTAGCTGGCAACAAGTGTGTATGTGACAGTTGCCTGCATAGATTCTGAGACGGATATAATGCCTAAGCTGTAAAGCTATCCTTTAATAAGTACACTGAAATTGGTTCAGTCCTTAGGGGAACAATATATCAGGATGCCAAGCAATAAAAGGAAGGAAAGGGAAAAAAATAAAGAGGAAGTTAAATTCCCAAATCGCAATCCTAATAGCAATCGGAACTGCGATGAGTCTATATTAGGATTTTGCCTATGCCAGAGATAAAGGCTGGACTTGCAAACATCCTGCTGCCACATCTTCAATTTGAAGGGAAGTGTAGTGACAACCAGATGGTCAGCTTTGGAGGGACAATTTTTAGTTTTGTTTTTATGACAAAAATGAGCAAATGTACGGAAATCCCACAAGTATGAAAAAACACTGTTTACCTGAGATTAGAGGGTTATGGAATGCCTAAGAAGAGATTAGCACCTCTGCCAACATACTTGAAGTCTGAAACTTTGGAAGAAAGGAGGAGTGCTAGAAAACTGTGCTCCCCTCCACCCCACACTTTGAGATAAAACAGTAACTGCCTTCCAGCAAAGGAAGGGCTGTATCAATATTATCTCTTAAGTATCTGTCAAATCTCAGGATCTCAAGTGTGCCTCCCATCCAGAGCTGCAAACCATGGCTAAGAATGAAGGACTGACTAGTCCTCAAGACAATGAAAGACTTGTTGGGGCTTAGATGGGCGTTGGTTCAAATTTCATTTCTGCCTCCCAGCTCTATGATCTTGAGGAAGTCACTCCCCACTTTCCCCATCTGTAAAATGGGAATATTGATAGTGGTTGTTTATCTCATTGGGTTGTAAGGGAGATTAGATAATGTATGCCTACTGTTTGACTGGGGCCTGGCAACAGCAGGCGGTCGCTAAACCGTCATCCGATTTTTTCCCCTCTCATTTTCATCCTTGACATTCTCTGTCCTTTGTTATAGCTTATTCCAACTATTTCCTGCTCTTCCTCTCTCCCGTTTCTTCTCTTACACTCTGGACTCCCTGACCTTTTTTTTCTAGGCACTCAGTCACTGCTCCCTTTTCTCCCATGTTCTTCTGAGCTCCCCAGATTCCTCCAGCATTGGAATTTGAGTGATCCTAGGTGATGGAGGTTTAGAAACAGAGAACATGATGGGGCTGCTTCAGTCTTCTTCCTTTTACGCCCATCTTTAGTAGCTTGTCATTATACAATCACTGCTGGTGGAGCAACCGAGCATGGCACTTGTGAGTCGGGGAGTAGCGAATTCCAACTACCTGGGTTCGAATGCCACCACTACCCTCAGGTAGGTTAGGTGACCTCTCTGTGCTGCTTCCTCATCTGTGAAATGGAGGTTATAACAGATTACCTCAGGCATTATGATGATTAAGTAAGTAAATACTTACAAAGGGCTTGGCATGCCAGTGCTTAATGAATGTTAGCTACCATCATCACCACTACCATCATCCTATATTTTATGGAGACTTAGCATGTCATGAATATCTTTTCAACCTTTGAGATCAAACTTTGTTCTCGGGAATATGAATCAGGCAGTGGAGGATCAAACTAAGGTGGAATTTTCCAGCAGCTTGATGTTTTCCTGGCAGAAGAATCTTTTCTATCCACACTCACAGCTTTTAGACAATGTCACCACCAGTTGGAGACTCGCACGTAGTTGGCTGTTGGCTGCCCTGCTGTTTCTGGCAGACCACCAGAAGATGCCACCACCCAGCAGGCTGCGCCTGGGGAGCTTCCAGAGCCGCTGAGCCAGAAGGTACCACTGCACGTGTTCATGGCTCTCGCAGAGGAGAAGAGGCCAGTCCTTTACGACTCCTTTTCCTCTGGTTAATCACATTCTAAGATGCCCTCTATACAATATGTTAGTAAAACTAATGGAGGCCAAGCCCTGGAGAACTAGTGTTTACCATATGTCCTCTAATGATCTGTGATGGGCACTGATAATAAAAACCTTTTCCCAGAAATTTGTTTCTTAAAGGAATCAACTGTGTCCAGAAGTATGTAAGAAGATGACATTTTCTTCATGTTTTAAAACTATAAAATGTTATTCTCGAAGGAGCCAGTCAGTTAACTAGGAATAAAATGAGAAATACTCCAACAACCATTTGGATTCAAAAGAGGCATTTTCAGAGAACATGTAAGGAACTATTGGGAACAACAACAACAAAAAGCACAGATTTGCCTCCTGGAGTTTAGTTAAAGCCACGAAATCCTTCACTAAATCCATGTAAGAAAGGCCCGCTGCAGCAGACATCTGTGGTCTGGGCTGTCTCCCCTCTGGGGACCACTCCCTCTCCATCCTCACAGTCCGTGTGCTCTGAATGCCGCGCTTCCCCCTTCCACCCAGCTGAAGGGGAACAGGTAGCCTAGGCCTTGCTGACAGAGCATCACGTACTCTCGGCCAGCGTGGACCAAGAGGGATTAGGCCTAGACTTCTGTTCAAACTTTTGGGAAAGACAGGCCCCTTCTTTTCTCTTAAATTTGGAATTTTAAGAAAGTAAGTCCAGCTGGTGGCAACCATCTCTCAATAAAGAGGAAAGTGCTTGTCTGAGAGATGAATCAACATAGAGGAAAACAGCTGAGAGAGGGCAAGAGCCAGCTCCCGACAGCAACATCTCAGTGCCTGGATCCATCCATGCCTGAAGCCAGGAGTCCCTGCTTCTCAAATACATAAGTGAACCAATAAGTTTCATTTTAGCCTAAATTAGTTGAGCTGAGTTTTGTGTTATTTGTAACCGAGAAACTTGATTGGTAAATTTGATCAAGCTGACAACATAGGGTCTCAAATATAACTGCCTGTATATTTAAAAGATGTCATACTAGTGCCCAGTTTCCAGAAACATGTGAGAAGGACAGGAATAGCCAGGTCTTATTAGAGTCCAGAAAGGTCCTAGATTGAGAGAAAGGCAAATATTCCAAAAGCAAACATCCTACAGTAACTTCAACAGTGCATGGTGCCTGGAGACAATGTGTCAGCTAAAGTCGAATGGATGGGATGCAGTTTCTATAATTCACTTATAATTTGAGAAAGAGAATGGATGTTACTGATCCAAATGAAAATAAATACCAGGCTCACTTTACCAGGTTTAGCACAGTAACTTAAGGCTAAACATAGCAACCCTGTCTAAGGAGTAAAAATAAGCAGGAATTTTCTGTAAGGCTATGAGATCGCTATTTATACTCTCTCTTTACTAAGTCCACTATGAATCTGGCCTGTCCCGATTGTGTCTGAGCTGCTCTATCCATTCTTAGCTCAGAGGTAGTCTCCTAGAGGCACAGCCTGACTCCAAGGTAAACAGCCCTTGCTGAAAGCTGAAAGTGTCAGACTTATCGGATGTGCTTGGTCTTAAGTTGTAACATAGACAGGAGGAATACAGCTTCTTTCCAAATCTATTCTGTTGACTCTCTGCAGTATAAAACTCAAAGCAAAGATGAAACAGAATGTCGTAGGGTCTTGTGTGATGCTTAGAAATAAAAACAGGCCCTTTGTGGAGGAAAATGTGAACTAAAAAAACAGAGGAGTTCCAGATGGTGAGGCCTATTTGACTGTGAAGCAAAACTGCGATGAAAGTAGAGAACATCCCGGGCAAGTCAATTACACAAGATAAATTGATAGAAGATGTTCCATTGGGATCCAGCTAGCATGGAATTCTGGAATGGGAAGACAACATTACTATGCTTTCCCAGCTTAAGTGCCTAAAGAAGTAAAAACCATATCGACAGAAACAAACAATTGTAATATTAAAGATTAAAAGCATATGTTCAAAAAAAGCCAATTACGAGCAGCTCCCTGTACATGCCCCGTACATTCAATTTCCCTACTGTTCCTCTTGCCCAAAATAATCCCTGGTTCCTTCTGTCTAAATCCAAACCACTTTTCCAGACCAAAGTTCAACTCTTCCTTGACCATCCTAGCTCAAAGTCATCTCTCCTGTTGGAAATTCCAGCAGCACTTTATCCTGTAGCATCTAGACCTTTCGGTCTTGTTTTATGTTCTGTATTTTATATTTCTGTTATTGCTCATTATTAAGGGCACTATCCCACTTAAATCATTAGCATGATGTGCTTATTTTTGAGGACATTCATTAATTCCTGTTGAATGAATGAGGAATACTTTGGTTGCAGAAGACTGAAACACCCGGAATTCAATTAAGGAAAAGGGTGCAGGATGCCACCGCTCTGGTGTTGCTCCTGCCATCTCCCGTCTGCTTCTCTTTGCTCGTTGTAATGACAGCAACTGGGCTTTCTCCTTGTAGTGGGAAATATGGCTGCTCATCATTCTGGAAGGCAAGATAGATTTTTAAACCAGCTCCAGTTAAAAACATGAAAATGTTATGGTCAGCCTGGCTTGGTCTCATGCTCCCCTCATTTCCTCATACTATTACCAGAATTGTGGTACAAAATCTACACCAGTGAAGGTTTTCCACCTGGTAACTCTACAAACAAATCACATTTAATTATTTAAGCACCTATGTTTTTCTTTTAACCGATGGAAATCTTTTCTAAGATACAGCATACTTTTTTTTCTACTTTCAAAAGTACACTATGTCAAACAGAATTTACTTTACTGAGGGATCAGCATTATAAACACGAATTACTATCTTGTGCCTTCATATAATTGTGACCCAAGGGGTTACTGGGTCTGAAGGATGGCTTGCTCTTTATCCAGACTATTATTAGTCTTTACCTTTCTCATTCTTTTTTTTTTTGAAAGTACTTCTGTACCATGCCTCATTAGCAATTACAGTTGACACTTGAACAACACAGGAGTTAGTCAAAAACCTCTGACTCCCCCCAACACTTTACTACAGTCCCTCAGTATCTGCAAGGGATTGGTTCCAGGACCCCTTGCAGATGTCAAAATCTGTGGTGGATGCTCAAGTCCCTTACATAAAGTGAGATAGAACAATGCATATGGTTGGCCCTCAGCATCCCCGGACTCCCAACCCAGGATCTAAAATACTGTTTTTGATGCATGGTTGGTTGAATCTGTGGGTGCAAAATCCAAGAATATGGAGGGCCAATTGCATATTTATTAAAAAAAATCACACATAAGTGGACCAGCGCAGTTCACATATGTGTTCTTCAAGGCTCACCTGTATTAACTTTCTGTTCTGTGAGTGAACAGAGTGCAGTGTTACTTCCAAAATATTGGTTGACAGGAAATCTAGGAACCAAGGTTGTTATAATTATGTGCAAAATAAGGTATATCTTGGGTATGGCAACCTTGGAACCTGTTCTCCCCTTAGTTTCCGCTAAAAGGCTTTGGAACCCAGCCCCCTCTGACCACGGATGATTAAACTACAGAAGCACTTGCTTCAGGGCCATTGGTCAATCACCGGTCAATGATGGAGCCCAGCAGAAAGCTAGCTCAGTCAGTCAGATTCTTGCTCTCTGGAAATAGGGCTGGGAAGCTGAGAATTAGGCAGAAGATTAAATTCTGTGGAGAGGGAAGCCGTGAGATAGCACTGGGCCCACAAGGGGTCATGACAATCTAAAGCTATGAATACAAAAGCCTCGAGGGGGGACAACGTGCCTGCATAGACAGTGGGAAGGAATAAGCCAGGCAGGGGAGCACTGCGCAGGAGTATCTGGACTCTGAGAAGGCCAACACACCAAGGAGCTGAGGGGTGGTGATGTGGAGCACAAACAGCTGCTAGACTTCATTTTGGTCCTGGCTTTCTCCCAAGTGGCCTCCACCTATCCACATCTAGCTCTTTCCAGACTTTCCTGGGCTCCTGGTATGCATTTCTGCCCAACACTCCCTCGATCTCCTGAGGTGACCTCTGGGTGTCCGACCAGTCTAGAAACCAGAAGAAGGAGTGGGCTCTTCCAGTTACTCAGCGTGCTCTGGTGCTCACTGCCAGGCGTGTAACTGGAATTGTTCTAGACTACTTCTGGGATGGGTTGTGATATTCTGAAACTTGGATATAACTGGATCCCAGCAAGCAGCCTCCCCTCTCATCCTGTTCCCATCAGTAAGCAGGACTCGCACCTTAATAGAACACTGAAACATCTTATGTCCTCAATTACTGTTAAAATAATTTGACCATAATTATGGCAGGTAACTTTTATTAAACATTTATTACGTGCTAGAAGCCATGCTAAGTGCTTTACAGGAACTACTTCATTTAGTCCTTACAACCACTCCATGAAGTAGACACTACTATTATTCCTATTTAAACAGATGAGGCTTACAGACATCAAGTAATGCCATGGTAACAGAGCCAATAAGCAGTGAAGCTGGATTATGAACTCAAATAAGTCTGTCCCAGAACCTAACCTCTTAACATTGTGACAGATTAAATAATGAAAACCTGATTTTTACCAAAGACTTCATGAGGTGACATGGAGAGGATTCATATCGCACACCACATAGAAGAAATTCCATAAAATTCCTTTTAGATAGTTCCGTTGCCCCAAAGTTACCCCACAACCGACAACACCCTCTGTCTTCTTTACCCAGCCTTCAAAAATCTCAACCCGTATGCCTGCCTCAACGCAACCAAAGCTTGGCCCTTAGGAGACCTGATTCCACCAACAGCTTTGCACAGACACGCCTTTCAGTCTCTCAGCTGCCACATGGAGCAAAGGCAGCCCCACGGTGTGCAGGAAAGCAGTCTTGAAAGGATCCTATCCTCTCCAGAGAAAAGAGGACATCTTTATAGGTGGCAAAACACAAGTCAGCTCATCGGAGCAGAGATGGTGTTTTCTTTCTCTTCTTTACTACAAATTTTGTATTTCTAGATGAATCTGGAGTAAAGCTAAGCATAAGGCCGTTGCAACACACAAATGGGGTTCTGCCTGAAATCACACTGCTCTCCAGTTCTGGAGACCCAGTGCACTGATTATATGTTCATACTCTAGTGATGGTCTTGGGTTTCTGTTGAATATTTTATGTAGAGAGACCTAATTCTTCCCAAAGTGTGCCAAGTTCAATGGGCTACACAGTGACTTTGCTCATAAGACACACCAAAAGCGAAGAATAAGGCAGAAAGCTGGCTCTGACTGAGTTTCAACAGGAGCATTGAAGTTATGGATAACAGAGCTCTCCACAGTCCAGTTCAGAGCAAGCTGTATTCAAAATACCGACTCAGTTCAGGTTCGAGTAAGCCTCTCTTTGTATCACTCCTGGAATTGGTTACCAAATTGCACCTTGAAAAGAATAAACTCCAGGAGCTGACAGTTCTGGAAATAAAAGAGCCTGAAAAAACCAGCCACATGCATAGAAAAACTATAGCAAAAAGACACTCTTTGTAATGGTGAAGCGGTGTGCTTGCTTGCAGGCATATGTCTAATTGTCTTGTGCTGAAATTAAAGCAAAAACTTAATAACTGGCTTATGAGGAAGAGGGAATTTAATTTAGAATTTCCTTATAGCCAAGAACCAGAAAAGAGTTCTCACCCCTCTACAGAAATATGGGTGTTGCATGAAAATTTACTAGCGAAACTTCTCTTTACCCATGGCAAAGCATAGTCTCTTTTCACTTATTTTTCCTGGCTACTCTGATTCAAGTTTAAAGAACGACAAAATCTCAAAAACGTTCCTTTTCCACATAAGGCCAGAAAGCAATCCTTCAAGGTATGAATTAAATTTCAGTTTCACAGGATATTTGGTGTAGGGCTTTATATAAGAAATTGTATAGACTTTTGCTGCAGTATTGTTTGGGAGGGAAAAAGTACTATCCTAATGGAGAACTGTCCTAACGAGAAATTCTGGTAGTGGTGGTGGTAGTGGTGGTGGTGATGTGTTTGGGGTAGGAGGGGCCTTCAAAAATGCAACATATTAAAATAATCAAATTCCAACTTTTCATCCCTTTCAATATTTTTTCTCTTTACATCTGTCTTATAGTCCAAATTTTATTTTATTTTACTTTTTTTTTTGGCATCTCAAATGTTAGATCCACAGTGGAAAAAACACAGTGATTGGGACACTGCACCATATTTTCTTTTACAAGACCAATGCTTGACAATAGGCAGAATCTGAGACATAGGAAGTCTTCTGGCTAACAGGATCAAAAAAGTTAGGTCATAAAACTGGAACTCCTCCTCCCCCACTCTTAGTAAGCTGGACCAAGACAGACAAGGAAATTACAAACTTCAAAGTCGATCTAGAAGATGAAGTAGTTAGATTACTGGAAATCCTGCCCACATAATGTAAACTGCAGAGACAATTCATTTGGCCATAAATATTTTTGAGTGAATGACCAGGCCACTCACTTACTACTTAAAATCTGCCTCATATTAGCAGCAATGCTCCCCCCATGTATGTAGATCTGATTTCCCCTACCTGGGCTGTAAGAGATTTGAGAGGGGAGTGTTTTTCAATTCCTTTCCTAGTGCCTGGAACAGTGTCTTTAATAGCAGGATTTAGTTTTTGCTACCTGACTGTCAAGTCTGGCTGGTTCTGAATGCTGATATTCATGAAGGTTCCAGGAAACAGGTAGGCTACCCCAGCAAATAGGCAACTGGTGGTGACATATTCCAAAGAGACACATAAGATGAAGATAAATTCGAATTATAGTGCAATTTAAGAAAGGGTAGAGGGTCAAACAGGAGCAATTGATGAGTGTTCTACAAATAATTATTTAATTGAGGTTTTCATTTGGGACGTTTGCCGGGTCTAACTGCTGTCTGGGATGATCACATTGGCCACAGTGGTCACTAACATGGGCCTTGTCCCTACTGGATCGGCGTGTCCAGGATTCCCATGACTCCACTTCTCGACTCTCGATCTCCTGCCCATTTATTTTCACTGTGGCACATTGTAAGTGCTGCCAAGGGATGACTAAGGATATATTTCCTCTAATTCCACTTTCACACAAAGGGTCAACAGAAGAATGGGAAAGAGGGTGTATGTATGACGGGGAATAGGGCGGCTGGTTATTTTATTTTATTTTTTTCGAAGATATGAAAACTCTCTTATGCTTCAGCTTTGGATTTTCCAACTTTCAAGCAGTAGTCTTCAAGTCAAAGCACTGAAGTTAGTGGGCTTTAATCGTCCCTGTCTGACATGGCATAAAAGTGGTCTTCCCAATTTCATTCTCCCATTCCATTCCTGGTGCCACTATCCTTAAATTTTAATCTGTAAATTTCACCTGCTTAAATCTTCTAAGGTTTTGAATATGGTGGTGAACAAAATAAACTGAAGAGGGCTTTTCAACTTGCTCAAAGCCTAAGATGATTTCTCTCCTATGGCACTGCTTTAGTTACTAAAAAGAAAAACCAAATACCTCTTTTTAGGGTGTCTAATCACAAAGAGTATCACTTCTCCTATTCTTACAACAGAAACTAAAAACGATTATAAAATTACTAAATTGTTCCTTTTGTCAGCAGCAGGAAGCAGTTGATCTACTGTCTAGAAGGCAGGGGATAGTGGCAAATGCAGGTGATTTGAGCAGTATGTCTGAGGTTACCAGGGCAACTGCTAATTATTATTGAGTAACTCTAGTGTATCTCCATAAAGGTCAGGAGTTAAGGTTTTTCCATTATATATTCTGCCTTGAAATGGGGCTTTTAAAGGAAATTGGGTAGAAAGCAGATGGAGAGTGACAGATGAAGATCAGGTGAAAGAAATATATATAGCTCAAGAAAAACCGAACTACTTAAATTTCACACTGTTAGTTGAGGGGGAGGGAGGAGGAGTTCATGAATAGCTAGCTGCTCAATGTAAAAAAAAGCGATTTTCTGATTTCCTAAGTCAAGGCTTCCCCAATTAATAAGAAATCTGAAATCAGTCCAGATGCAATGGTTTCACTGGATTCACTCTACTTAGCTCCCTGAGATGAATTTCCTTTGCTGTTCCAAGAGCTACCAGTTACTAAACTGATCTGGAGCCTGGACAGATCAGCCTGCAGAGGAGGAGTCATTTGGCCATTAAATGAATGATTCGAATAGACTTATTTTATTTTAAACATATCAAAAGCAACATCTTCTTGGTACAGGCCTAATTCTTCAATTAAACAGCATCTTACCAAGATCCCTAGCTGTTGAGAATATAACAAATTTAAACGGTTAAAAAATATTCCTGTGCTTACTCTGGCATGCTGCATGCCTTAAACATCTACAGTGATGTAGGTCAATTAATTTTTAATAAAACCAGAAAAAATAAAAACACATTCATTTAAAAAATTTCTTTTTACAAAGATATATCCCACAACTTTCAGAAGAGAACAAAAAAATGGTGATTTCAAAAGTAAGGAAATCTATTTTTAATTGAGTTTTCAAACCTGGACGATCCATGCATGCACAAAAGAGCAGTGTTGGAAGACAAAATCAGTGTCCCTTCCACCAGGTTAATATTTTCTCTGCCTCCATGAGAGATAACCACACAGATTCATTCCCCTGTATCTTTCCAGAAACATTACAAATATGTACATACATCTGTATGTGTATATACCCTTGGATTCTTATATAAGTAGGATTGCACAATGCACACTAATGGTTTTCTAGCTATATATCAAAATCACTTTGGAATTTAGCTATATATCAAAATCAAACTCTCCTTGCTGGCCTCTTCTTTGGATGGAAAATTTTATATATAAAATTTAGCTATATATCAAATCTAGCTATATATCAAAATCACTTTGGAATTTTAAGAAACATACCCAAACTCAGATCTTGCCTAGAACAATGAATGAGCTTTGAGGTGCCAGGGAAGTGGCCTAGGTATTGGTATTTCGTATTTTAGGCTTCCCAGGTGATGCTAATGTGCAGCCTGGGCTGAGAACCACAGTTACACACTCTCCAGAACCTTGCTTTGCCTTGATGCATCTCTAAAGGTTGATCCATATCAGGAGATATAGGGCTACCTCATCCCTCTGCTGTGGTGAGTAGGATTCCACTCTATCATTCATTTAGGCAGTCATTTATTGATGATTATCCCTTCTGGTTCTACTCTTTGGCTTTAATAAATAGCATGGCAATATAGATCTGTGCTAGATGGCATCCACTCTCCTTGCTGGCCTCTTCTTTGGATGGAATCAGTATGGATTCCATCAACAGGGATTACTGCACCCTCTGGCTTCCTGTTGGGTTCATCAATGGGGAGCTCTGGCAGATTAGCAGGAGGAGAGAGCCAAGGTATTTATTCCCTTGTCTTCCTTTCTGAAAGGTCACCTCCACTTGGCTGAGTCCTTGGAATCTTTTCAAGGTGCCATCTTTATAGAACTCTCTACCCTTCTGGGTTCTGGTAACCATTTTCTACTCAAGTCCCTCTAACCCCAGGATGGTAATTAGTTGGATGCTGCTAGCCCTGGTTCACTGTACTGTCTCTTGTGATTCTCCTGCCCTCACTCCTTTGTAAATAAACCCTCCTTGAACTATGTCATTTTCATCATGTGATGTTTCTTCTTAGGATTCTAATATATTGTCATTGGATGGACATCTTTGCCCTTATTTGTGGACAATATCGTCTCGGTTCCCTCTGAAGACATGGCTTCTTCACATAGGGCGACAAGAAGAAACAGGGTGGTCCTTACAGCAGCTATCTTATTCCTTTTCTGAGCATTTTGACCACAGCCAGGGGACAGCCCCATCACCTCTTCCATTTGTAAGGAATTCTGGAAGGAACACTACAATGTCTTGGGGACAACCCTACTGCTTCCTTAAGAAGGAAGCTGAAAGGCACCGGAAGGGAATCAGATAGAGCAAATGACTAAAATGCAGAGTATCAGAGTAACTTCTTTTCAGAAACTATTTTTCTTTTTGCTATGATGACAGTCAGATCTATACAGAGTTATAGGTTGGAAAGGAATTCCTGAGGCTAAATTATCCCTCAGTGAAAACTCAGGATTGCAGTTAGGTTCTAGTCTAATTAGTATGGGTCCAATTGACTCCACAAAACCGAGAAACAATAGGGTAGATGGCTTGGCAAGGCTCCTGAGAGCAAAGACCCAGGCCTGCTGACTTAATGCAAACAGCTTGAAGCCTGTCTTGTAAGAGAAGCGCTTCTATATTGATTTTGGTGTATTTGTTATTTGTAGTTAATTTAGTTCTAGGCGCTTTAATTTATATTAAAATTTTTATCTTGATGTTTTGAATCCAGGTTGCTTTCTGTCACACCAGAATCAAACAGACAAAAGTAACATTGAGTTGCTGTTTATTGGTAGGGGGCAGTCTAAGAACAAATAATGATAAGGTAATACAAAATAATAGTAGCAATCAATTTTTATTGACCACTTGTGAACCAGGACATTAACTAAGTGTTAAGCAGGCATTATCTCATCTGACCCCTGCAACAACCTTGAGAGCAGGTCTTATTATTATTATTATTATTATTATTAACTATTACTATTATCATTTCACAGAATAGGTTTAGCTCAAGAGGGCAAATAACTTGCCCAAGTTCACACAGTTAGGAAACAGCAGAG
>NW_006443124.1:3131392-3154539 GCF_000325575.1 Pteropus alecto
TTTTGTACATGATAGAACCCATTTCAGCCCTCAGATAGCTATGTGTAGCCAGAAATTTATATATAAACTAAATCTCTGTTCTCCTGAAGGATCTCTGCCATAGTAATGCCATACATTATGAGAAACACATTTCCCCCATCAAAAGTAGTGTTGATTTAGAATAGCATTTCCTACATTGTGGAATCCTGTTTTAAGAGGCTAAAGAGAAGTGCTATAGAAAACATGTTAGTGGTCAAACAGGTTTAGGAAATGCAGCATAATACATGCCCTTTGAGAGATTTGTAACGGACATATAAAAGGCTCAGAGGTCCAGTAGTCAAGAATTTGCTGCGCTTTATCCAACTCAGCCCTTGCCTTTCCACCTGTCCCCACTTCCTACCTCAGTCCAGGGAATGCCGTTTTAGAAGTCTCAGATCTCCTATGCATGGTGATGCTGATACGCCCTTTTCAGTATAACATACCCTGAGAGCCGTTTTCCTGTCAATGCAAGGGTTTTGATCTCATGTTACAGACACAATAGGTGCTCAATAAAAATATCTGTTGCTTGATTAACTGATGCACCAACCTTCTATTGATGTGTGACTAAAGGTACGCATTTACAAAGCAGCTGGCTGACTTCCTTGGAGAGTTGGAAAGTGCAGTACTGGTGAGCTAACGGGGTTCTCCTGAGAAGCAAACCCATCAGTCCTCAGTCTCATAAGTTGTGAGAGATCTCAAAGGCCAGGGGCAGGGCGCTCTTAGCCCCACTACTATCATCACAATTAGAGTGCCAGGCTTGGTCCTGGGAGCTTGACAGTGCGGTAAATCCTGATTTTATTTTTGTGGAAGTCCACCAGTCTAATGTACTATAACTGTAGTTTTCAGACTTTAGCATGTGTTAGAATCACCCATGGGACTTGTTAAAACAGAGTGCTGGGATCCTCCTCCATAGTTGATCCAGTAAGTCTGGGGTAGGGCCTGATAATGTGTATATCTAACAAGCTAAAAGGTGATGCCAATGACGCTGGTCCCAGGATCACACTCTGAGAAAACACTGCACTGGGCTGAGACGCTGCCTAGAAGACTCAATGAAGCCGCCAGTAAATCCTGCATGGTTTTCTAAATTCGTAATGCAGAGGAGGGGTTAAACATGAGATTCTAAGGCCATTTCCAACTAGAAATGTGTTCCTAGATAAGTAAGCATCTGCTTTCCAGATTGACTAAAAAGGTTTAAAAAGCAATACTTTAACTCTAATATGATTTTAATTTGCCCAGTTTAGAATCTGAATCTATGAATAAGATTGCCCCAAATTACATACATAGGGAGAGAAACAATTCTAAATCTAACCTTAAGTGGGAAAAAATGGCATTTTGGAGCTCCTTCGAAGTCCCCTTATAGGCATAACAGTGCTGAAAGCCATGTAAAATCTTAAGCCTCTTTCCTACCCTAAAGATTCTACCAAAAATTCAAGATTTAAAATGCTTAACACCTACTTACACATATACAATGCAGGGCTGTAAGCATTTGAGGGCAGCTAAATTCAGAATGAAATTCATTCATTCATATGTTCAACCCCAAGGCTTTGGCCTCTACTGTGCGTCACAGCAAAATTTTGGAACTGTTGTAGAATATTAACAAGATTGATTAGTTTACAGAAAAATTAATAGAGCCTTTATGTAATTTTAGCTCACAAAGGGGGAAAGAAAACTATAATGCGTGTGAAGGAAAACATTTTTCCATTTATGATTCTCACTATACTGGAAAACAGGGATGTGGCTAAGCTTTGGAACTGTGTCCTGTCCCCACCTCCTCCCATACCCCCTCTCCTGACAGGCTGTACAGATCCAAGTGCCACTGGCAGCCCTGGTGCTTGGGAATAAAATCTTACTGGGTCATAAAGTATGAAGGCTGCCTCAAGCAATTTTATGTGAAAAAAGGAACTGCTAATAACCAAACACATTTATCCAATAAAAGTCGGATGGGTCACTAGGCAGGAATCTCCACTCTCAAACAAGCGAAGCTAGCTGGGCTCCTGACTGGCAAGGAGATCTTGGCTGGGGAATGGGAAAAGCTGACAGGAAGCCACTCAGAAAACAGGACTACGGGCTACATCAGTGACCATCTCTGAGAAGTCAGGGGAACATGGCTTGGTACTTGAGGAGCTGTGGCTGTGGCAGCCCCAGGAGCCTGAAGTGTCAGAGGAATAGTTTTGAACCTGTCCAAGAAATGACCATAAACAAGCAGGCTGAAACCACTGTGGGGGTTGTGAAGAACAAGAAAGGGCCAATGATTCCTCGTGAAATAATTATGCATTTAACTTATTTCCCAAGGTGAGGAAAGCCACCAAGTTTTCAGGGGAAACAGTCTGAAGAGACCTTCTCTGATTTGGGGTGGGTGAGAAACAGAATCTTCAATCTAACAGGAAAGATCCTCCTCCACAGAATACTGATTCAACCACAGAGAAAAACTTCCTCTTTCAAATCCCTGCATTCCAAAGGATGACAAATAAAGATCATCGTAGTAAAATCATAGCTGCCTGTTTGGGTGTAACTCTTTTGGCATAAATAGCACTTAGATGGTAAAACTGCTTAAAGAAATGCCATTAATTATCACTTGTCTGATGCATATTGTTCATTTTGTGATTCATTTGGTCTCAATAGATAACAGCTACACATACAGCTTATTGAGTACCTCCATGAGATCTGGAGGTTTCCAAAGTTTTCAGGAACAGGCGTGCCTACCTGGCCTCCCCACCCTCTCTGCTCCTGCTCTTTAAGGTGGGGCAGTACCTGCCTCTATAGAAGTTCCTTCTTGTCACCGATAACTCAAAGACTGTACTGAAGACAGCTCTGGTCTGGGATTCAAGGTAGGAAGGTAATGGGGATAAGTGAGGATGACAGCCTGGGACATTTGTCTGCACACCAAAAATGCATGATATATGAGTGATTTACCTCCTCTCTCCACCGGAATATAAAATCAACTGTTTTTTTTTGTTGTTGTTGTTTGCTTGTTTATTTGTTTGTTTGTTTTAAATCACTGAATCTTCAGCACTCAAATGCCTGGCCAACAGTAGGTGTTCCAACAATATTTGTTGAATGAATGTTGACTGAATAAGTAAAACATACGTAAAATTTTAGAAATGTCTCTCAAGGGAAGTTTTCCCCAGGTTTCATCCAAGAGCATCTGAATCAAAGTCAGAAGGAGCCATCAGTGCTTCAGAGAAAACAACTCTGCCTGGAAGCAGGCCTTGTTTTCTTTCTGAATTCCAGGGACTGTGCTCTCGCTTCTCACTGGCCACTAAGATAGAACAGGACAGTTGACTTGCAGAATTTGAAGGTGCTTCGTGTGCACACATCTCTTAGGTCACCAGAAATGATTTGGAAATGCATGTGTGCGTGTCAAGTGGAAAGAACGAGAACAACTCATTTACGGGGCTACTGGGCAGTGAGTTATTTCTTAGGGGTAGAGACTGCTTAGGCAGAGAGAAATCCAAGGTGGAAGGCTCCTCCATTGCGGTAACCATCTCCCGCCCGCCTAGCCTTCTTTTAATCTTAGCAAGCCTCTCTACCCCGACACCAGCAGTCTGAAAGGGAAATTACTGCAGTATCTTATGTCCCTAGAGGGATGTCCCCTGACTTCTTTCTCAGCATTTGTTTACTTCCTCCTTCAAAATCTCTATCTTCCAGAAGGTGGTGGCAAGATGCCAACTCTATTGGTCATTGTGAGAGGAGAGAATGACTCTTATTTCTGCAGTCCTTTGTAAGCACCAATTTAACAACCTCAGTTCTTAGAGACAGGTCGGTCCCACTTCTTCCACCACAGAGAGGGAGAGAATGGACACATTCAGGGCCAAGGACTGGCACCAGCCGGTCAGTGCTGATGCCAGGATTACAGCACAAGGTTTCCTGCTTTCCAAGCCAGTATTTAAGCTATCTTTCTCATTGCCTCAGCCATTAGCTATGAGTTTTGTTTTGTTTCTTAACTTCTTAGAATCTCATTTATGAATCATTTTTTTTCAAAGAAGATTCTGAAAACGGAGAGGTTAGTCTTCATGCTGGCACCACTCTACTACAGTGAGAAGCTTCCATATCTTTCTGCTTTACCCAGGCAGCCCAGCCCCATCCAAGTAGTAACCCATGACTCCAGTCACAAACTCATAGGCCTTGTGACAGTTAACTATTGCTAAATAACTGGTCCAAACTCAAACTCAAGGGCTTAAAACATTCACAATGTATTATTTCTTATGAATCTGTGGGTTGACTGGGCTGCTTTTTTGTTGGTCTTTCCTGGACACACTCACGTGGGTTCATTCAACTAATTGGTGGCCTGGGCATTGGGCTAGGCTGGGATGGCTGGGGTTTTCTCTCTAGGAAGCTAGACATGGTGGTTTTTTACATGGTGGGTGGGTTCCAAGAGGATGAAATGGGAAGCTACAAGGCCTTCTGGTCTGGGCTTGAAAGTCACATGATGTTACTTCTACCACATTTCTATCGATCAAATCAAGTCAGAGAGTGAAGACCAGCCTAGATTCAAGGATTCCATCTCTTAATGGGAGGGGTTACAAAGATTCTTTGGTAATGTCTAATTTATCACAGGCTTTCAGGCAGGAGATATAAAAGAGTGAAGCAGGCCAGTTGTGAGAAGATAGGGACTGGAGAGCATCATCTGTCACTAAGGAACATATGGGTTGAGTATGGCCAAATTTTCTAACTTTTGAAAGGAAGTGGGAAATCTAGATTTTAAAAATATATAGAAATAGATTTTTTTGGAGCAGTTTTAGGTTTACAGAAAAATTGTTCAAAATAACAAAGTTCGTCTACGGCCACACTACCCTGAAGAAGCCCGATCCCGTCTGATCTCGGAAGCTAACCAGGGTCGGGCCTGGTTAATACTTGGATGGGAGACCACGTAGGAAGACCAGGTGCTATAGGCGTAAAAAATAAAAATAAATAAATAAATAAATAAATAAGGGATTGTAAGCTGACAAGGTCCTTGCAATCTGTGAGGTCAACCGAGGGTTGCCTTGCCTAAATAAAAACAAACAAACAAACAAACAAACAAACAAATAAATAAATAATGACAAAGTTCCCACATGTCTCTCCACTCTCTAAGTTTACCCATTATTAACATCTTTCATTATTGCGGTACATTTGTTACAACTGATGAACCAATATTGGTACATTATTAACTAAAGTCCACAGTTTACAAGGTGAGGATTAGCTCTTTGTGTTCAATGGGTTTGACAAATACATGATGTCTTGCATCTGCTATTACAGTAGCATACAAAATGGTATCACTGCCCTAAAAATGATCTGTGTCCCACCTATTCATCCCTCCTGCCCACTAATCTTTTTATGAACTCTGTAGCTTTGCCTTTTTTTGAATGTCACACGGTTGGTATCATACTACCATGTTGTAATCTTTTTAGAGTGGCTATTTTCACTCACTAATGTGTATTTAAGGTTCATCTGTATCTTTTCATGACTTGATAGCTCACTTATTTTTATCTGTGAATGATATTCTATTGTCTGGATGTACCACAGTTTGTTTATCCATTTATCTACTGAAGGACATCTTGGTTGCTTCTAAGCTTTGTCAATTATAAATAAAGTTGCTATAAACATTTGTGGGCAGGTTTTTGTATGACCACAAGTTTTCAAATCATTTGGGTAAACACTTAGCAGTGTGATCGCTGAATTGTGTCATATGATAAATCTCATGTTTAGTTTTGTAAGGAACTGCCAAATTATCTTTCAAAGTGGCTGTCTCATTTTGCATTCCCACCAATACATGAGAGTTCCTGTCATTCTACATCTTCACCAGCACTTGGTGTCACTATTTTGGATTTCAGCCATTCTAACAGGTGTGTTGTGATATCTCATTGTTTTAATTTGCAATTCCCTAATGACATAAGATGTTGAGCATCTTTTCATATGCTTATTTGCATCTGTATGTCTTCTTTGGTGAGGTGTCTGTCCAGATCTTTTGCCCAGTTTTTAATTTAGGTGTTTACTTACTGTTGAATTTTAAGAGTGCTTTATATATTTCGGATACTGGTCCTTTACTGGGGGTCCCCAACCCCCAGGCCACGGACCAGTAAGAACCGAGCCGCACAGCAAGAGGTGAGCGGTTGGCGAGTGAGCCAAGTTTCATCTGTGTCTGCAGCCGCTCCCCAGCGCTAGCATCACTGCCTCAGCTCCACCTGAGATCATCATGCATTACATTCTCACAGGAGCACTGGTCCCCGATGCCAAAAAGTCGGGGACTGCTGCTTTACAAGATAGTATTTTTTTTCTTTGCCAAATACTTTCTCCTAGTCTGTGGCTTGGTCTCTTAAGAGTGTCTTTTGCAGAGCAGAAGTTTTTAACCCACACGAAGTCCAACTTAACAATTTTTTCTTTCATGGATTATGCTTTTAGTGTTGTATCTAAACATTGACAAACCCAAGGCCTCCTAGACTTTCTCCTATGTTGTCTTCTAGAAATTTTATAGTTCCACATTTTACATTTAGGTCTATGATTCATTTTGAATTTATTTTTATGAAAGGTAAAAGGTATATGGTCTGTTTCTAAATTCATTTTTTTTGCGTGTGGATGTCTAGTTGATCCAGAAAAAAATCTGGATTTTTGTGAGGAGGCTCCTGATTTTAAAGGTTGGTTTGATATACTTTTTTTGGTGGTAGTGGTAGGGAAGGAACTAAGCTCCCCATCCCGCAACACAGATGTCTGTTGGCTGTTTTCACCATCTTGGTTAGATCATCTCTGTCTCTCTCAGCCCCCTGACCTGGAATGCTCTTCATCCACTCATGATATCTTACCTAATGTCCACCTCATATTTCATCTATTCCACCTCTCTCAATATTTTAACTGGTCCATATACCAACAGATATTTAGTTAATAGCTGGTGAACTCTAAACACACTTATGAACTGTAAGTCCCACTTAGCACTGCCATAGCACTGTCTTTCCTCCTTAGCCAGACTGTAAACTCTTGGGAGGCCAGGAATCCTTTTTCTCATTTACCTTCGGTAGTGTAGCATAGATCTGGACCCAAGATACTTGCTGACCATCTTAGACTAGCTGGACTTTGGTCCCGGCTTACAAATACCCTTTGATCTTCAGGAGAGATAGCTGAGGACGTGCATAAGATTTAAACCCTGCAGCCTTGCCTTGGCATAGTGAGAATGAATGGTGGCACTCTAACTTTGACCCTGATTTAGCATTATGCCCAAACAAGACAGCCCTACCTCCTTGGAGAATTAGAAAAGATTTACCCATGACACAGCAAAATGTGGTCTCTGAAGTACCAAAGGGTGTTGAGTCACAAATGTATTTCTTTCATTATGATTGTTACATGGTCATAGTGATCATTCTAGTCATTATGAAAACAGTGAAAAACAAATTAACGAAATAAAAAGAACAGACAGTTTTCTGGTGACTGGATCCCAACCTTATGCCTAATTAATAGTCGAGTTAATGGTAATCCCCCACCTCTGACTTTGTTTTTTGTTTTCATCTGCTTAACTAATTGTTTTTATTCAAGGATCTATCTCTATGCACTACGAAGTGAACAGTGATGGAGCGAATGAAAGGGTCCAGAACTGAGGCTGAGACCCAAGTGGTCTCGGTCGGTTGCAACTAAGCCCAAACATCGTGGCATGGTGTCTTGACAGACTTTTCAAAATTAATTTACTCAGGAAAAGTACTGTGGCTTCTGTTTATTAGGACTACCCAGCTTCTGTTCATGGCTCATCCAGGCCAAATCTCAAACAAAAATAAACAAACAAACAAACACCAGGGAGGCACAAAGTGGGGAACAACATCTCACTGCCCTGGGTGTCAGAAATGGCCAGCGAACCTTCTGCAGAGCCTACAGGACCTGTGCGCGGCCCTCGGTCAGGAAGGTGGCAAACCCTGGTGTTGGCCCTGCCATCAGCGCTGCTTCTACCTCGAGAACATCCTTCGAGTTCGACACTCACAGGTATCAGTCAGATATTCACTCATCTTGGAAGGACAACAGCCTCGTTAGAAACACACAGATACTCCTACCTTTAATCTTCCTCTAAAAGCAGACAAGTAAAACTGTTCCTGGCATCACCCTCCCTTCCCTGGGAAATCCCCACCCCCTGCCCCAAATCTGCAGAAGGGAGGGAACAGTCCCCCTGGATGGTGAGAAGCTGGTGGAGTGACTCCCAGTGTTTAATGGAAAAAAAAATCACATCTAGACAACTGAAAAATGAAAAGCCCAAGCCCTCTCTTCCAGGACATGTTTAAAAGACAGAACCCCCTTTCTACTCAGCTGCTGGAACAGCCTCTTTGGACACCCTGTACTCAGTGGTGACTCGGGGTGCTCCCAGCTCCCAGATGCTGCAAACAGAGGTTAAAGACCACTAGTTGATACTACGATTAAAATCAGGGGATGTTAAATTAAACAACCTGGGCTAGAAATTCAACCTTGCTCATGTTGAGCAACAAATAACTTCAGCAATTGGTAGGACAAAAAAGGTTTAAACAAAATGGGGGGAAAAAGGTACTATAATCTCCTTAATGTCTAGGTAGGTGGATTTAGGAGCCCCTGAGAAAGCAATGCAGTGAGGGAAGGAGGCTCCGCAGGCAAGTCTGGCCACGGGGAACTAGAGAAACTCACTGCCCATAAGCTGAACAAGTTAAATGATTTTGGTCCACTTCTTGTTAAGAAAACACATTATTTACCAAGTAACATGAAAGTCATTAAACTTCCTGAATATCAAGGTAGGATTTAAAGCCAACAAATGAAAAGAGACCTGATTTTTTCAATGTATGGTTTCATCTTAACGCTGTGGCGTTGTCAGTGTAAGTACCTCAAGTCCATTTCAGAGTCATTTTTCCTCTCAAATCTTAATATCCCTTAGTCTCTTCAAAGGCAAAAACTGTTGGACCCATTTTACAGATCTGTAAATATCTTAAAGAGATAATGGCAAAGTGTGATCATGCAACCACACATGGAGAGGGGGAAGAATATGGTTTCATCTTAACGCTGTTGCGTTGCCAGTGTAAGTACCTCAAGTCCATTTCAGAGTCATTTTTCCTCTCAAATCTTAATATCCCTTAGTCTCTTCAAAGGCAAAAACTGTTGGACCCATTTTACAGATCTGTAAATATCTTAAAGAGATAATGGCAAAGTGTGATCATGCAACCACACATGGAGAGGGGGAAGAAATGGTTCTGACATCCTTGTGTCTTATCCAGTGAAACAATTGCCCTGAAAGCAATCTGTGGCTGAACCATGAGCTACTTTCACTAGAGACAGGCAAAGTCAACTCTGTTTTTCCTGAGTCTCATACAACCGTAGCCTTAGAGTCCAGCTGTTCTGGTCATGGCCTCACATTCTTTCTGCAAAGGCTGTAGTTGACACGATTTATGGGGTGGCCTGAGGAAGCATGCTAAGCAATGTGAGATGAAACCACAAGGGAGAACCTTCTGGCCTTAACAGAGGAGATCTAATTCCCGTGGAGGACTGGACAAGCAGCCCTAAAACTGCCTGTCTCGGCTATGGGTGGCTCAATATCCGAGAATGAAACAGCAAATGTTCCTCTCTTATAATCTCTGGTATGTGATCATAGTCATGCTAAGGTTTGAGGATCTTAAGACTCAGAGGGGGACTGGGGGGCCCTTCTTTCTGGAAGTGGACACAGAGGTAGCACCGAACATTCTCAACATAGTCAAGGAGAAGGGAAACCGAGACAACATGAATGAGTGAAACAGACTTGGCTACTGATCTACTGAGCTACTACAGTGCCTGGATGTTAAAAACAAAACAAAACAAAAAAAACTACATGAAATTGCTTTTCATGCCCAGCAGCCAGCACAGGCAATTGCCATCACCAAAGTCATCTCAGCAGGATGGTAAATCAAAGATCACCAAGGCCAAGAAGCAGTATGTTACAAATAATGGTTAATCCACAACCAACCAGCCAAGCTCCAAGTTCAGGGAGAAGGTTTAAATCATGTTCATAGGACAATGCTCCAAGTCATATGGGGCCAGAGAGCAAATTCTGGGCCTACTACGACAGACATGTGGACATCATACTTACAGTGAGTTGGGCCGGGTGGGTTTGAGCACATCCAGGTCTGGGTCACTGGAGTTCATGTTGGGCTGTAAACTGCTGCTGGAATTAAGGATGCTGTTTGCATTAGATGAGATGACAGATTCCAAACTGGAGTTGATGATGCTGTTTCTTTGTTCCTCTGGGGGAGAAAAAAGGCCACAAGCCCCATATTAATATCATTCCATACGAATAGTCTATTCTTACACATACAAAAATTGATAAATAATGAGACTGGATTGAGGTCTCTGGTCCTAACTAAGCTAAACAAAGGACATAGTAAAGCATAAGAATTACAAGTGGGAAAGGAAGAGTCCAAGGGGAACAGGTGATTTGAAACTTTAGAGCAAAACCCCCTTTTCCACTTGAGAAGAAATACCTGTCCTTTAACACAACCAGCCTTTTCCCTAAAAGTGGCCCTACCACTGCACCATAAATTGTGTCTTCTTTTGATTGGAAGATGGTCTGAACAGAGAGCAGCCTTTCAGCCCCCTGCATTCAGCCAGATCCTCTTGGTTACTGTGACAATTTACCTTTTATTCTAAAACTCCTGCCCTCGATGTTGTCTTAATTGCCCAGACCACATTCTATCTCCAGAAGCACTTCACCATAAAATATCTTCTATTTGGCCACCCACTTCTTCATGACTCTGCAGTTTAAATTCCTGACCACTCTCCAGACGAACCCTTCTGGGCTGCTTTAGCTCTATGTATTTGATGTTTAGATTCAAGTTAGTTCTTTGATAAAGAGATCTGTAAGGGCTAAAGGGTAGTTTGCATATAAAAAACCAAGTCCGTAGTCCAAGCGGTCACGTTAATACTTGGAGATATTGCCAAGCCAGGAGGGAGAAAACCTGAATTTGCTTCAAGACTACATCCCTGACAGGCTGTGTGGCCTCAGGCAATTTTCACTCACACTCTCTGTTTCTTGGCTAAAGCATCTATACAACAGGGAGAATGAGAACTGTCCTGCACAGCTCCAGGAGCTGTCATGAGGACGAGTGGGATCGTATGCAAGAATGCGTTTTGCAAACTTTAGAACATTGCTCAAAGAAAAGAACTTTCTGTTTCTTCCCATCTTTAAAAACTTGGAACCATCCACTGAAGAAAACATTTTTGGGATGATTTAGCTAAATGGCACAGGCACCACTGCTGTAGCAAAATATTAAAGACTTAGAATGTCCTTCTTGTCCCACATTCATTACAGATACACCATATCGAAATCAACTAACATTTTGAGCAATCAATTCACATATCAAAAAATATCATAACTGGGTTAATAATCCTCGCTGGACCTTTTTGAAATGAGCCAGGGGTATACCATATCCCTAAAAAGACAGACTAGGCTCATTGACATGGTAGTTTAGAGGTTAACATTTGAACTCTGGTATCTTTAGGCAATAAAAAGAGCGATGTCATGATAAAAAATATTCTTCCCTTTGCACTAGTCGTGTGTAAAAATATATAATGCTTTCGAAAGGATGTTAGAGTAATTTTCGCATTAAACACACGCACATGTGCACACATACACACACACCAATAACTTCTAATATCTTGGCAAATTTTCAAAGCCATATTTAAAGCCTTGTAGAAGAGGTAAAACCCCCATGAGACTATTGAGAGATTCCTGAACTCTAAGTAGATTTTGAAAAAAGGAGATTATTACATTGATTCCTGAGATTTAGAACTATTCATATTTCAAGAGCTTAAATTCCAAACAGAAACAACAACAAAGAAAGAGAAACCAAAAGAGTGACATTGAGCCAAGATGTAGGCAGACTAATAGGGCCTGCAAATGGGAACTTGCTACTGGGAAGAAAAACAACTCTAAAATTACATAACTAAGGGATCATTGAGGGAATAGCTATGCCACTTATCAGTATGAATCAGTATAAGTAATATTTTCCTTTGCACAAAATACTCCTATTAAGATTCCTGCAAGACTATGAGGAGCCCAAGACCACCATATAAAAAAAGGAAACAAAGATGACACTTCTCAACTTTATACAGGAGGAGAGACGAATCGTTTTATTAACTCCAGTTCGAGGCTAAGTTTGCATGACATAATTCCCTGAATGGAGAAACAGAAGAGTAGCTCATACTTCTCTTGTGATTACATTTAGTTGTCCATAAGAGGGTTATGCGTCTATAAATTAAAAACAACACCTTGCTAAAAGTATTATTAGTTTTTCTAAAATATTATCAGGACTTATTTTCTCTGCCTTACTAGCCATTAAAAAAAGAGAATATCTGAGATGAAACTTTCTTCAACTTCATTTATTCAATGAATATTTATTGAGCACCTACTGAGTACCAAACAGGGTTCCCAGACAGTTAACAGACCCCTAGACTAATTCCTTGGTATTTTATTCAGATACAAACTAGTGTATTTATTAACTTGAATATGTATTTATTCATATGTTTACCTTCCTCAGTAGACTATGAGCAACTTAAGATTGGATACGTGACAGATAAAACTTTGAAATCACAACTGAAAAAATTGTATAAAGATGCTTTGCTTTATAAAATATTTCATCAGAATCCTATGCTCATAAAAAGATTTAATTCTAAAAACCAGACTTAGGTAAAAATTTTAAGAATATAACTACTATTATAATTTTATAGACTGGTATTCTCCATGAGCTAACAAACAGGGAAGGCTATAGCATATGGAACATGATATTTGTTGGAAATAAACCTACAAAAGAATAAGGACGGGGTAGAAAATGAGAACTTGCCCCGCCTGGACTAGAAAAATCAATAGAATAAAACAGGTGTCTACACTCAAATTGAGCTTAAGGTTTCTAGTATTTCATTTACTGGTAGACATTAGAATTCCTTTTTTAAGAAGTAAATTCTTTTTGAGGTTCTGTTTTGAATCATATTTAGATATCAAGAACCTTTCACATATCGCACAACCTATAACAAAACAAAACAACACAAGCAAAAGGTCAGGGAAAGGGAAAGGGGTTGATTGTGCAAGAAGAGCAAAAACAATTAATCACGAGATTTTAGTTTTGCGGCCAAGATAGCCAAATATGTGTCCTAAAAGGCAGACTATTTACTGGTCTCCCTTGATGGGCCATATGACAAGGAAAACTAGAAACATGGCACTCACTGACTACAAGACCATTACAGTTTTATTTGCCATAAGACCTCAGATAATGAGACTGAGAACTTCTAGCTGGATAGACTTCTAAGCTGAAATGCTAACAATCCTTACTAAGAATGAACAGGTAGGTGAGAATTATTCCAGAGAAGGGGAAAAGAATAAAATCAACAGAAAAACAAATGTTTTAGCGGTTGTGGCAGACTATAGAGATCAATTCTACAGCATTTGGAATGAATTAAGAAATAAAGAGAAAATGATTCAGTAATGTCACTCAAAACAGGAGGGATTTTGTCAAGTGGGCAAATGAGACCTTACTCCTGACAGAAAAACATAATGAGAACAGGCAGCCTAAGTGACTTTTTAAAAAAAAAAATAAAATTAACAAAATCATTCAAATTTGAGAGAGCTGGCCTTCTTTGAGCCACTGATGATTCAAACCAGTTCTGACATTCTGATCAGAAGGTATAAGAAGGACTGATGGCAATTACACTGCTGAAGAAAAAAAATTATAGAGTAGTGGACTGAAAAAGAACAACAACCAGTTATTAGTCAAATCAACAAGATCATAGAGAACCATTTAAATGACCAAAAGAGAAGAATGCCCACAACTGAGTATTCCTAAACTGGTGGAAGTCAGTGAAAATGCTTGCCTTCCTCAAGCATGTTTGTCAACAAGACTCTCTCTTTATATTAGTCACAGAAAACAAGAGCCCAGAAACAAGAAAATGATAAAATCAATTCCTGAACAATTGTAAACATGTATGAGTAATGCATTGGATGCTTTCACGAACATATGTTCTACAAGGAGGCACAAACTGGATGTGGACGTGACCCTCAAGGGCTGGGTCATGTCTGCCCACACAGAATACATTAAGCATCCATTACAGTGACCTGCGAGGTCAGCATCAACTCATACATTCCTAGTGCCTTGTCCATGCATGGCGTCTACTAAAGCTCCATGTATGGTTATAAGGTAAATAATAAATATAAGGCAACGATAAACAATCAAAATGTGTTCGGCTAGCACAAAAGAGGCAGTTTTGTGTGACTGAATTTTTCAGGTACTTCAGACAGGGAACACTAATGTCCTTGAAATCCAAGTCTTGGTAACAGTGGGCAGTGTTTTTTGTACAAATCAGGAGCGGAAAAACATGAGCATGCAACCAAATCACTGCAACTAAAAAAAGAAAGCCACAGAATAATTTTGGTGATATTGTACTTGTTCTGGGGGTTGCCATGGAAATCCGGGAGCTAAGCTACTTCATTTTCCATATTTACCAAGTGACTCTCCCGCTCACTCTAGTGACAACCCCACCACATGGAAGAGGCAGGGTCTCTGTTTATCGAAGAACCCAGAGATGAGGCCAGGAACGCACATGCAGGGCCAAGCCAAATTCACACGTCTCGGCAGGCATGGACACGCCTGGCCTACTGAATACACAAAGCTAAATAATAAATATGAAACATAGATCTTTGATGTCACTTTGGCAGAGGTTTCCCACCACACATGGACTATCTGTCAGAATTCAGGCTAATATTGTCATCTTTCCACAATGTCTGAGACTAGCTGTCAAAAAGAAGAGGGACGATGGCTTTTCTTTAACAGCAACTCATGATGCCTCATAGAGCCCAAAGGAGGGAACTCTCTCTCCACATAATCAAACAGGGAGAAAAGGGAGCTGCCAGACAGACAGAAGTTCTGTAAAGACCCAGAGCTTTATGCAAAAAAATATTAAGGCAAAAGCAAAATACCCAGAGGCTTTCCTGTGCTGCGGTGGGGAGAGAGAGGTGTACTTTCTCCTGCTTGTTAAGAGTTTTGCAATGAAGTCTGTAATGTATCATCTTGACAAGATAGGATAATAATAGGGTGGCAGCTTAATGAATTTTGCAATAATAAATGATGAGTGCACAGCAATTTCTGAGTTTACCATCTCTGGGAAACACCCAAATACACGGGAAGCTTGGAATCAGACTTTCTGAAGCAATTTTTTTCCCCCTGTAGCTTTTGCTCCTGATAATAGTGGAGTGCCAAGCCACGCTAAAATCTGAGGTAGTCTGATTTTCAGGCTGACTCAGCCTCAGTCGCTATGACAAAAATAATCTTAAAAAGCAGTTTGGGCAATGTGTTGGAGCATATGAAAACAGTTTGGGCAATGTTTTAAAAAATAATCTTAAAAAGAAGTTTGGGCTGTGATGAGCTAAACAGTGAGTCGATAAATGAAAAATCAGGTCAATCCGTTGTTTTGACCATAGGACACAACACGTGATATTACAACTTGTGGCAGACTGTCTTCAGCAAAACTACCACTGATTTTGGTCCTGTGTGAACTGACTTATCCTCTCCTCAAGACGTTCATAATAACCCTTTTCTTTGCAAAGGGAAAGAATGCCAATAAAACTGAATTTAATGAGAGAATGGGGAAGTTATTGTGGCTGGCCTAGAATTGAACCGATTCTCAGGAATGAGACATGGAGGCACGATAGGGACGCCCAGCCTTGAAACAGCATTCTAAAAACCACAGCGTACGAGTGAGCCTCGAATTAATGGCTGAATAGGGAGCTGAATGATGAGAGTTAAATGGACACTCTACTACCGACAACAGCCCTCTTCTCTACTTGAGAACTTTTGAGTTAAGAACTCTCCCCTTTAATCTATGGTACCCTGATATCTGAGGGCATCCACATATAGACTGCTTATATTATTATTCATTAGAAAGAAGACAATTATATATTTACTTATTTTTATCCCATGACTCATTGCAAAATGGGTTTGAGAGAGTAAATGAAATGTACAATTAAGGGGCTTTGTTTTTAATAATGTAAAAATTAGTCGATATATAATAAGTATGCATTCTTCTTCAATTTAGAAAGTACAGAAAAGCATACAAATATCATATGTATTGTGGCGTGTAAACATCTGGTCAGTTTTCTATACACAGAAATACATGTGTGTGTGTGTGTGTGTGTATTTTTTTCCTTTTAACAAACTGGGATAACATTATACCTAATGCTGTTCTATCTCCATTGTTCATTAGTGATAATATCAGAGATATGAGCCTATAATATGCTTTTTTTTCATTTAATGATCTATCTTGAACTTTCTTCCTGCCATTAGTTTTCCACTGCATTGTTTTTTAATGGCCACATCAACTATGCAGTTTTCAGTCACACACGGTAACCACACATAATTAAGCCGAGAGCCACATTATCCCTTACAGTCCGTGTGACAATAGGAATCCATGTGGATAAACATGTCATCTGCCAAGACAAACAGGTGTGTCCAGAGCACCCAGGATCTGCAGAGGCAACCTGAGAAAAGGCACATACTGCAGCTCTGCACGCTCAGAGAGAGGCATTATGTAAGCCTTTGAATAGTATGAATTCCCAGTTATTTTTTAACAAGGAAGAAGCACATGAGAAGTATATGAGCTAAATTCTCAACCTCTCACTGGGCCTGTCTGGGAGAGGGTCCAGGATGAATTAACTGAACTAAAAGAATCAATCAGAGCTATAATCCCAGCAGCTAGTTAACATGATCCTTGTAAAACAAAGCCCAAGAATCCATTCCCACCCCCATCAACACTGTACAACTCATCCCAGGCTGCTGATGTATTTGCACTCAAGCATCAAACGGGCTCTTGCTGAGGCCAGGGCAATTCTGCATTACCCTCACATATGAGCCTCTCCTTGGGAACCTGCAGGCTACAGAGGGGGAATACTTTCCCAATCAAATGTAAGGTAAAGCTATAACCTGATGATAATCATCAAAATTGTAGCCAATGTTTATTAGGTGCTTACTATATTCTAGGCCCAGTGTCAAGTACTGTACATGCACTGGTTCACTTAATTATGGTAATTACCCTCCAGGAAAGTTTTTACTAGTGATTGATTTTACAGATGAGAAAAGTGGAGGTTCAGAAAAGCTGAGTAATACACTTCAGGTCTCAGAGCTGGTAGGTAACTGAGACGGTATCAGAACAATGCAGTCAAACTGCAGAGCTCCTGCTTTCAACCACCACTCCAGGCTGCCCCAAATCCCAGTCCTTCTGGCTCTGCTTTCTACAGTTGTCCAGAAAAAGTATAGCTTGTGTGTTAGCACCTTTCACCTAGATATATCAGTCCAATTTCTGTTGTATGAGGTATCTGTGTGGAAACTTAGAGATTAAACAGAAATCTCTTTTGCTACCATTCATTTGGCAGTACAATTGAAAACCTGCATAGCTGGTGCTGGATCTGCAGGGACAGCTGTGGAGTGTCTGCTGCCTTCCACTACACACACTGAAGAACCCATTCAATATGGTTCAACTGACCCATGGCAGTGCTGGAAGCTGGGAGCGATGGCTTTATTGCTTCTGTAACAGTCTAGCAAGGTTTTCACTTTTGTGGCTCAAGAACTGACAGAGGCACCCTTTTGGAGACAACATGGCTTGGGCAAGGGAAACCACCCGGGTTCACATTATTCCTCTGCCATTTTCAGTTATGTGACTGCCTAACTTCTAGAGCCTTCATTTATCTTTAGATAAATGTCGACAATGAGAACCTACCTTATTCAGTGATTATCAATTGTGAGGATGAGATCAAAATGGGCATAGCAGGCTGCTTGGCATGTTAGCTGACCTATAATAATTTTACTTTCATTGTTTTTATTAAATGAAGTTCTAATCTAGCTTAGTCTCAAGGTTTTAATCAAATGCATCCATTTATCCTTCCACACCAGACTTTACGAGCAGATCCCTAGCTTAATGAAATAAAAAGTTTAAACTTGAGGTTCAGAAGTAGAACTGGAAACCTTTTTCCCTCAAAAATTGGGTTGGGTTTGCAGGCTAGGTCACAAAGACACGCAGAACCATGTCTCCTCTAGAAAGATCCCATAAGTTAAAATTGGAAAGGAAAAAAACGACTGGTTAATAGTGTTCCTTTGAGGTCAGAATGACTGAGTTCAAATCTACTGCTCTGTTGCTGTGTGACTCTGAGCACATTATTTAACATAAATGTTATTTTCCTCCTAGTGTAAAATAGAGACAGTACCTGTGTCATCTCATTGTAAAGATTAAATGAGATGCTGCTATGCACAGAACCTAGCACAAGAAACCACTTGATAAAATATGTAGCCATATATATATATTATACATATATAAGCAAAAAAGTCAATTTCGAAGGGAAAATGGTTTCCAAGTTCATTTGGGAACATGTGTTTTCACAGTCCTCTCCTCAGTTCTGGAGACGAGAGCTACCCTCTGCTACTTACAGAAAGACCCTTGCTATGCTCCTTCTGTTGAGCATCACAGTCTACCCTTCTGCCCTTTGAATCAGACTATGACTTTCATTTCCTTCAGCATCATTCTCAAATTTCCCCCTTTCAGAAAATGTTCCTTGACCAGCTACAGACAACTTGGATATCTAGTCTTTTTCTCACTAGAATATTCAGTGGTTTCCAAATGATGTGCATTTGTTACTAAGATGTTTTCTAAATCCTACATTTCCCCATCATTTCCTTTGTTCTTTTCCAAAAACTTTTAATTTCAGAGACTACTCCCATTTCATTCCTAGCCCCACTTCTACCACATGCTGACTGTCTATGAGGAGGAGCCACATGCTGCCTTGTAACTGAAGTCTCAGCACAGAGCATGAGAAAGAATCCAGCACTTCATTCTGGGAAGAGATCGCTGCCAGCTCAAAGACAGTTTTATTTTTAGGGGAAAAAGGAAAAAGACACTTAAAGAAGACTCCACTGCTACTCACAGATTAAAGTGGAAGAGTCTTAGACAGGTGCCTGGGCACATAACTGGTCTACCTACACAGAAGGAAAAACTCCTGGAAAATAATACACACATCTATGAACATCGAGTAACA
Organism: Pteropus alecto; assembly: GCF_000325575.1. Classification (NCBI taxonomy): domain Eukaryota; kingdom Metazoa; phylum Chordata; class Mammalia; order Chiroptera; family Pteropodidae; genus Pteropus; species Pteropus alecto. The sequence continues at coordinate 3,150,420 of NW_006443124.1, forward strand.
TGTCAGTTACTTCCATGAGCCTGAAGAGCAGATGCAAAGACAGAGAACTGAGCCCAGGAACTTGCAAGGCGACTCTCAGGAGCTTCCTCTCCAGGCCAACTGGCAATCTGAGGCCAAGAGTATTGGCACAGACTCCCCTCTAAGAGAAAAGAATGGGTTCCAACTTCTGTACAGAGTGGGGGCACTGCAGAGAGGTGAGAGCAAAGCATATGCTGACGATGAACAATGGGAACCTCTCAAATGGAAGCACCCAAGTGAGCTACCCTTGGAGTTTCAGGTCCATTAAGTATCTAAACTATGTATGAAGAGAGCTGACCAATGAAATACAGAGAAAATTAAACTGCAAGTACATCGATGAATAGAAAAAGCATAATTAAACTTAAAAGAGATCAGGTATACAGACGTGAGAGACAATGAGGTTCTGAAAAATATCACATGCCCCATTTGAAGGTAGAGAGAGGTATGTGTGAATGTACTTGTGTGTGTGTGTGTGTGTGTGTGTGTGTGCACGTGCATGTGCGTGTACATGCCCATGCAAGCACAATCCCTCTAACGAGATAGTTTCTCTGTAATAAGAACCTGAAGAAAGATAAGGTCACATCAAACCTGGACAGGTGTCATGACGAGCCAAAAATGCAGAGCATGAAATTGATAGACGAACAGTCAGTGTACTCAGCAATATAAATGACCAACTGACAATATGGGAAACCAATTCTAGTCGAGTAGACAAAAGAAACTTGAGTTTGTATATTTATGTTAAGAAGAGGGATCTGAGTCAGTCAAAAATTCAGAGCATGGTCTGTGGATTTCAGAACTGTGGTACACACTCCATAGGCACAACGCAAGAAAATTCTAAGGTTGGATGTAGATGAATATTCTTTATCTTAATGGTTACATATTTATTTTAATGTATATTAAAGAATATTACCATTAGACCATCAAACTCATGTTTTTAGAGGTTTTACTGAGTAGGAATAGGCCATGTATAAAAGTAAATTGCTTTAAATTGATTTAAAAAATGTATTAAACAAACAACAGTGCAAAAGTTATGTGGCTGTGGCCCAAAGAGTAAATGAAGGTTTATGCAGATGATTCAAGTTTGGGAAATACTGAGCTAGGTATAGAAAGAGGCCTCGAACTGAAAAACTGAAAAATCACTATTACAGAATATACAATTACTATTATACATTATGGAATACACATCGTTATTATGGAAATACAATTCCAACTCTCCCCATCACACACACAAATTACCTGCAGTGTCTTTACCTACACTTTAATTCTAAAGAATAAACTCAGCAAGTGCTTAATAATGTAGTCTTTTATCTTTGTCCACAGACTAGAAAAAAGGAAGGATTAGGTGTGTGAAAACTTTACCATGCACTGTCCTACTCATCTAATACTGATGGGTGGCTAGATTACAATCTATGGGGGGCGACAGCTCCTGACCCAGTCTTCCTCACAGCATCAACACACCCACTCCTTCCATGTTGCTTTCCAAGGCAGCCCTGCTATCATTCCAGTTTCCCAGTAAAAAAGCGGTTCCAAAACAGATCATATAAGTACATGTATATACATACATCTATATGCTTTTCAATGAGACTGTTTCTATTGAAATACTTGTTCTCTGAGAAAGCGGGGGAAGCTAAGCATCCCACAAATATCTGAGCTTGTGGAGATTTTAGTCCTGTTTCCAGGGAACCTTCACTAACATTCAGAGGAAAGAGATATTGCTTCCCTCTTCCAGTCTTTCCACTCTTCCATCCAGACAGGGACACAGCAGCTTGTTCTGCAGCTTAGGCAGGTCTGCTTTCACACGTCCTTAACTTTCATCCTCTGCCTGTGTGATAAAATTAATCTTGGGCAAAGATCTAATTGATTTTCTCCTAATCTCCATCTTCTTTCTTACATGCTCCCAGAGTATGCTTTTAGACCTGTTCCAAAGCTGCTTCTGCTGCAGTCTAATCACAAACTCAGCACTATTTTAAGCTTATAAGAATTTACCAGTACTGTCTGATCTGTCCCCATCTGCACTGTACACACTTAGTACAAAACATTAGGTGACCATGGATCTCCTGGAAACCTGAGAAGCATATCACCCCGTAGCTCGATGTCTTGTTCATGGCAGATGTGGGGGAGGCCAGGCCTGTCCCAAGCGTTCCCTGGAACATGCAGAGGGGCCAAGGCCAGGTGGAGACCGCAGTGAGGGCGACCCAAGTCAGATATTCAAGAGGAAGACAGGTCATCATTCAAAGGGAAGCCAATCCCGGTACAGAGTCAAAGCCCTAAAATTGTGCATATCCGTTGATCAAGAAATCCTTCCAGGAATTTATCTTTAGGAAATGATTATGAATATAAACAGATTAGCTACAAAGATCATAACAGTAGCTTTACTCATAAATGCAAAATATATAAAACACCCTAATGGCTCTAAAAACACCATTATGAGATACTGCAATATATTTAAATGTGTAATATTCTGGAGGTGGGCAAGATTTCTTTTCAGGAGTTATGATAAGGAAGGCCATTACTTTTAAAATGCAAGGGGCTAAAAATTATTTTTCTGTAACAGAAAGAAAAAGATGCCAATCCTGATAAGGAATCTCTTCTCTTCAAGGCAGAGTGGGTCATTATTCTGCTTTGTGACTTTACTGTACATCATGGAGGTCAGCAGTGGTAGTAATAATGGCGGCAGTAGTAGTAGTAGTAGTAGTAGTAGTAGTAGTAGTAGTAGTAATACTGGTAATAATAATGCTATCACCACCCCCAGCATTTACTGAGCACTTACTCAGCCCCAGTTTCCATTTAAAGTGCTTCAATCACACAACAACCCTGTGAGGTAATAACTGTTATCATCCCTATTCTCCAGAAGAGGAAGCTGAAGCCCTGAGGTGTTTGAGAACCTGCCCCATCGCACAAAGCCAGTGAGCAGCGGAGGCAGAACTCTCACCCGGGACATCAGGTGCCAGTGTGCCTTTCAACCAGTGTGTTCTACTGCCTCTCTGAAGGTACATAGCTCCACAAGAGCAGTCACGCATTACCATTACCTGTCTATTCACTTGTCTGCCTCCCTTACTCAGTTGTGAGCTCCTTAAACACACAGTCATATTATGCTCCCATCCCTGGCAGACATCATGTAAATGTCAGCTGCCTAAATGGACCAACCTTGGTATCTGTGTGTGATTAAACAACTAATAATAATAGCAGCAGCTCTCAGCTGTCAGCCCTTGCCATGTCTAGGCTTTGTGCCTGAGGCTTAAACGCATAACTTTATTTAATCATCACAACTTCCCTATGAGGTATTATCTCTACTTCATAGATAAGCAAACTGAGGCTGAGAGAAGGTGAAAGGCTTGCCCATGTGCTGCTGCCAGCATAGGAACCCAGGTCTGATGGACTTGAGGCTGAACTGAAGCCCTCAACTCCTATCCTATGATACTCAACTCTCATTACAAATGTTAAACGAGACTGGATATTTTAGGATGCAGTAACCTGATCACTGCAAAGATCTCAGAAATTCTGAAATGAAAAAAGATTTAATTACACTGCTATTTGGAACAAGGACAGTATTATTTTGTAATTAATTCATTAGTTAATTTCACATATTTATGAAGTGTCCACTCCACACCAGACCCTGTGAGAGGGGGAGTAGTAGAAAGACGAGCAAAACAAGGTCCTGCCCTCACAGAGTCACATTCTAGTGGGACATGTGACTCGCATTAATAAGCAGCTAATTACAAACTGAGAAAAGGCAAGGAAACTAGTTCTATGGAAGCTACGAACAAAAGAGGGCCGGAAGAAGCATGTCTGAGCTGAGCTCTTACTGTGTGGGAGGGAGAGCGCTCAGCTGTCTGCCCACGGGAGATCTGGAGAGGGAATCCTGAACAGCGAGTGGCCCCGGGCTTTCATTCTCAGCAGTACTGCTTCCTGTCCTATCAGGGTTACACAGCCATGGTACCTGAGAGGGCACAATGCTACACAGTCCTCAAGGACACAAAAGGTGGCAGCCCACAGAGAAGGGGGAGGTGTGCCCCCTGAGCGACTGGGAGGTGGCACGGGATGTCCCTTGAGGGCCTGGCTGGCCTGAGCAGTGGGACTCACGTTTCTCTGTTGATTGCAT